>NC_137033.1:46307020-46373232 GCF_032717465.1 Coenobita brevimanus
AATTCATACACAGCCTCGGACTGTCCTTACGGGGGTCTCGAACTTCCCCTTAACCTACGGTACATATGTATGTACAGGCCCTGGACATTATATGTCCTGTGGGGCCAACAGGCGAGACGACAGGTCTGCACTCACATCACCACTGCCCTCTCTTTCAACTGGTTCAGAGATTATGGGTGTGGGTTCAAACGGCGCAGGAAGGACATGTCCCTGATTAGTGGTACGTGGACACACATTGCAGGAACGCACAAAACTATCTATCTCCGGTCCCATTCCTGGCCAGAAAAAGTCAGCACGGATATGGCCCTGGGTTTTCCTATTGCCCATGTGACCTCCTGAGGCTGAACAACGACCCCATTCTAACACTGCTTGGTGGTACTTAGCGGGAATGACAAACTGCAGTCGAACCTCGCCCTGGGGTGTTTGTGACTCGCGGTACAGTCGTCCTTGTTTACGAAGGAACTTGGCTTGACCTCCCCATGAATACTTTATCACTCTGCCCTTTTGTTTCTTCCGCACGGCACCAAGTGTCGGGTCAGAATGTTGTTCTTGAACAACAACTTGGCTACACATCAGATCTTGCGGCTATGCAATGGTCACTTGGGTGACACAGTTTGGAGCCTCAGCCATGGCTCGTGTTACTGCAGCCGAAGTCTGAGTAGCGTCATCTTCAGTGCAACTATACTTGGCACTCGGAATATTGCCTATTATTAGGTCAAATAAGGGTTCTGGCATGACAAATGCGACTGTCGTACCAGTGTAAAATGGAGATGCCACCTGTATATGTGCCTCAGGGAACGATCTCACTGATCCATAAAGAAGGTTAGCCTGGATCTGTCGACCTGTGTACTCCTCAGGCCGAACTAGACTCTGCCTGACAGAGCAACCTGAGGACCCATTGTCTCTCAGGACCTTCACAGGAATGCCTCCCACAAATGCTGGCTGAAAAAGGAAGGTACTATCACCTGTGGGAGGGCCTATGAAGGAAGCAGCCAGCCACTGATGAGGCTACTGAATAAATGATGCGGCAAACATGGAGCCCTGAGAATCAGATACTTGAGGGGTTGTACTCACTGTCTGGGAAGAAGGAGCATTGACCACCTGTGGGGGAGGGTTCACTGTCACTGAGGGACTAGTGAACTGTGGGGAAGTACCCGTACTGCTAGGGACAGCACCACCATACTGCTGTTGAGGAATGAAGGCTGCGTTTGCCTCCTGCCTCCGATACACTGGGGCTGGTGCTGAAAAGGATAGTCCCGACGGTCGATTGCGTGGCTGATACTGCTGCGGGTTAGGGTACTTGTTGTACTGCTTCCACTCAGGTTTCTGGGTATTTTGCCCCTGGTCCTTCTTCTGCGGTTTTGGACCTTAGCAATTATTCTGGGAACGGTGCTGTTGCTGGGGTTCAGTCTGAGATGGTTTCCCAGATTTGTCAGCTTTCCTGTTCCAGGTGTGCTGCTTACGAGTTTGATACCTGTGTGCAGTGAAGAATGCATCAGCCTTGTTCACCATTTGGCTGGCATCCCTTACCTGGCAGATTTTAAGCTGAGCGATAAGTTCAGCAGGCCACGACTTTTCTAGCTGTGTGCGCAGCATAAGGTCGATTATCCCCTCACGCGTGGAAGGAGTTTCATCTTTCTCCATCCACTCATCTAAGTAAGCAGTAAGTCAATCAAGAAACTGAATGACTGTCTCTTTTTCTTGTAAACGTGCCCTCATAAACTGACTCTTGGCGTCGTCAACTGTGAGACCATACGCTTTGACGAATGTGGCCTTCATCATGTCATACATGAGACTGTCTCCACGAATTCTGTGGAGAATATCGAGGGCAGGGCCCTCAAACAGGCTAAGAAACTGAAGCTGCCTAGCTGCCTCATCCAGCTGGTACAGCTGAGCCATGTCTTCGAAACGAGCTATGAATGGCTTGATTCACTTGCCTTCCTTGTATGGAGGAAGCTTGATGTGTGGGGTCATCAAAACGTGTGCAGGGAGAGCGCTCGTGGAGCTTGGGTTAGCTGCACCAGATGTGTCTGAAGCCAAGGAGTCTCGCTTGAGCCTCAGCATCTCAAGTTCATGTTTTTCACGTGCCTCACACTCGGCACGTTCGTGTTCTCATTGT
The DNA here is from genome assembly GCF_032717465.1 of Coenobita brevimanus. Classification (NCBI taxonomy): domain Eukaryota; kingdom Metazoa; phylum Arthropoda; class Malacostraca; order Decapoda; family Coenobitidae; genus Coenobita; species Coenobita brevimanus. The sequence goes on from NC_137033.1 coordinate 46,309,140, forward strand.
TCTCACTCGTATTCACGTTCTCTTTCGTTGTTCTAACTCAAGTTGACATTCTCTCTCACATTGTTCTTGCTCGTACTTGCGTTGTTCTCGCTCATGTTCTAACTCGAGTTTGTGTTGGTTTTGCTTGTATTCACGTTGTTGATGTTCTTGTTCTAACTCGAGTTCGCGTTTTTTTGCTCGTATTCGCGTTGTTGTCGCTCGTGTTCACGTTCTCTCTCACGTTCCTCGCATTGTTTTCGCTCGTGTTCATGTTCTCTTTCGCGTTCTTCATGAGCATCTTTCTCAAGTTGTTGCTCGTAACTAAACCGTGAGAGGACGTAGTCTTGGATTTTTTCGGGGTTGCTTAGCCCCATATCTCTAGCTTCCTGTACAAAGACATTGGCAGCCATGATGCTAACTCAGTCTGAGTGATCTAAAGACTAGGTGCTGACTGCTAATTTGCAGAGTAATGTCAATAATCAAGAGTAAAGAATATAGGCACAGGTTAGTGTTGACCAGATTTATCTAGTTAAACTGGTAAAGAAAAAAATAAAAAAAATAACTGACTGTGGAAACTATTAAAAAAAAATTATTAGAAATGAATAATTAATCACCAGTAAGATAGTGCCTATAGACTTTAACCCATCATGTCACGAGCTATTTGGACCTCCGACACCCCCCAATCCCGAGGTATTTTAGATTTTTTTTTTTTTTTACTAAAACCTCCGCTTTTGGTGAAAAACATCGAATAGAGAAATCGCTCACCTGAGGTTTAAAATACTCGATCCAGGTAGTAGTACCTCCTTACCTGACTGGGTTTTCTAACAGGCTGGCACCAAAGAAAACGAGTTCTGTGGGAGAGTAACTATTTCACACCACTCATAAACGGTATTTATTTATTTACTTGGTTCGAATTTATATGTAGTACAAGAGTATATTGGTTTTCAAACAGTAATATAGGCATTATAAGCATTGTTTCACTCACTAACTCATCACCATACCTGACCTTCTTTTGCCACATTACCTGATCATCATTTTTGACTGTTTCTTCCTCAAATGCTATGTAAACTTTATCCTCCACATTGTCATTGATTGGGGAATCACTCTGGCCCTGAATGTCTTTAATGGCCAGATCACTGGTAACAGGTGTATTGCTGAGACAATGGCGTGTGGGGGGGGGGGTTATGCGGTGTAAGGCGTTGTTCCTGCTTGGCATCTAGTAGAGGAATAGAGGAAGGTGTCCCGTGTATACATATGGAAAATTATGTGCGAAAATTGAAAATTGTGCAAATTAGGGACCTTGCAATTGCACGATGTACCAGTACGTTGACGGGACTGGCAAATGCAAAATGTTGCAACGTACCCATACGTCGATGGGATGCCTCGGGTTAATGATAAATACCTAAATATGAGTGAGTGAGTATTATCTCATTAATAACTTTAGAGCTAGGAGTTAATATCCTGGAATGAGGTCGCCAGATGTCATGGGGTTTTTGAGATTTTGTATATTAAAGAATACTTTAAATATTACTTGAAAATATGGACAATGAACTGGCTTGTGAAATCAAGCAGTAAGTTTTAATTCACGCCGGCTTACTTCACCGATTCTCTAAGGATGAGAATTTATAAACTTTCTCAACAGTACACAAGAGAGACTAATTATTCATGAGTGCTGTTTGTAGTACTGTTTGCCTCTCGAGAAAGTGACTCCACCCCTGACAATCAATAACTAATGCTAATAGTAATAAACAGGTTCTTGCCGGTGCATTAACTCCTGGTTGGCACAATGGATTTAAGTTTAATACAAAAGGACTGGCTTAAGTACCAGTTATGAATACTGTAACGCGTTTATGCAAACTAGGAGCAGCAACTTGAATAAGCTTAATGTGGAGAAATAAAACACAACTTTAACTATACATTAAGCTCAAAGGAAAAGAACTGTGAAATTTATTAATTACAATGAAATAAATTTAGATTATGTGAGTCTCAAAATGACTTCAAGATAACAAGGAGGATATACTCACTCACTCTTTCAAACGGTAACACTTAAACCTAGGAAAAACGAAAAGAAATACTGGTCAGTGGAGGGGCCAAGCAGAATGACTGGGCGTCGATACGTATGATGGACGCTGCAATACGCTGAACGCTCTTCGTCGATTCACACTAGGTGTAGAGTTCAGGAACTTGCTGTACGAACCTTCTCTCATGATAATCCAAGCCTGACTAAGTTCGAATTATGGAAAGGGGCTCGGGATGGTCGTAGTTGCTCCAACAGTCAATGAAAATAAAGTGAGTGATACACACTCACAATAAATCACTCAGCGAAGGCACTAATGTCACTCACAAGGACAATCACTTATGAAACAGTGAAAAATGTTCTGAAAACCGTCCCAATCGAGTGAATATGTGGACGGTTAAACTGAGTGATACACAGTGAGAATTCCACTAGAATTCGCGGTTTTCACTGAATATAATGTTACGAATTTTTAAACATGCTTGTGCCAATTCATGACAATACATACAACTAAACTGCAGTGAAATGCATGTCTACATATGGTTGGGCTCATACTTTTTCTTATAATTTTCCTTCACTTTTAGCATTTTGGTTCGCATCAAAAATATTATCTTTGCTTGTTTTGGTTGGAGCCTGGCCCTGAGAGCATCGAAATTCGCAAATTTGCATCGAAAAGTAAGGTAGGCAGACCACTCCAAAATGCATCGAAATTTGATTCATCGAATTCTGAACTGTCGAAATTTGAGATTTTACTGTACATCCCCGTCCTACACTACCACAGGCTCTATAAGCGGGAGTATAGTATAAAAAATATGTTGCCCAGTGAGTTGTTCTTCCTAGATGCAGCTTCTCAGTTTACATAAGACCAGCTGGAGAATTGTTAATAAACACTGCCTTCTTAAGTTCAGTCTTTATTTTCCAAATAATTACAGTTAATGTTTACCAATTTCACTTCACTCTTTTCACAAGTACCGAAGATAAATAAACCTCTGCAAACTGCACTGACAATGCTTGCCAAGAACACTTTTCTATTTTCACAAGTACCAAAGATATACAAACTTTACTAACTGCAATTACTCTTAATGGCCAACAACATTTCATTATTTCCACAACTACTGAAGATACACAGACTTTACTAACTGCACTGCACTGACATAGAACTACACTCAAACTGAACTGAAAACTGACTGAAACTGCTCTAGTCCCTTCCCCATCCTTATACAAACTCTCTGTGTACTAGACTCATTCACTACTTCACAGTTCAAGTGCATTCTTGAGGGAACAACAGTTACAACCGTTACCAATCGGGAGATATCCCAAACATTTCAGAGTTTACTTACACTGTATAACACTCTAAATGCTTTAGCATACAAACTGAGATAAAATTACATAATTTAACAAACAGTTAAATAAAGAAAACATTACAGAGAAAAAGAACATAAAAATTAATGTACAACTTACGAAATACCTCCACTCACAAATAGCAGACTAACTGGCAACTCTGGCACATAGCAGAACCACGAGAAACTATCACTCCCTAACTAGCAAATTCCACTTCTTAACACTACCACCTCCCTAGTCCTTTGTTTCGACAAACTACACAATACTTACAAACATACAGTAAATATTAATTGTAATGAAACATCTGATTATACACAAAATAATCTTTCAACTTATCAGGTCTTCTCCTGTGCTGCTTCTGATGACGTCCTTGCTCCTCCATGCAGTCCACTCCTCCTGTAATGTCTTGGTCCTCTTCCTGATGCACTTCGGAAACTGTCACCATCCTCTTGCACTTCAGCTCCTCGGTCCTCTTCAACATCCTCGGCTGCGGGAGAGCATGATTCCTCGGAGATATCCCAGCTGTACTGTCCTGGCCCATGGTACTACAACAGATGATTCACGTGTATCACCTTTTGGCGAGATTTCCAGCCTCCCCGAATCCTATACGTTATGTCTAATAGGTGGTCCAATACCATGTAAGGCCTGTCCCACGGGCTCTGCAGCTTTGGTGACTGTCCCTTCTTCCACGTAGGATTGTATAACCAAACACTGTCACTATCCTTGATGCTCACCTTGCTTGCCTTGGCATCATACTTGCTCTTCATCACCTCTCCTGAAAAATTAAGGGCTCCTCGCACTTGATGACGTACCTCAGCCAGTCTTTCATGAAGTTGCCTTGCATAGCTGTAGGTGTCTGTAGGCAGCTTTTCACCAGGTGGCCTCTCCATTAACAAGTCAATGGGTAAACGTAAGTCGTGGCCCAGCAACAGTTTTGCAGGGGTGTAGCTGGCAGACTCATGGGATGTAGACTGATATACCATCAACAAAACAGATATTTTCTGGTCCCAGTCCGTCTGTCCCTCTATGCAGTACTTGGCCAGTTCTTGTTCCAGGGTCCAGTTGAATTTCTCCACCAGCCCAGCTGACTGTGCACTTAGTGGGATCGTCCTGGTCTTGTTGATTCCCAGTAATTTGCAGACTCATGGAACACAGCATATTCCAAGTTTCTACCCTGGTCTGAATGTAGCTCTTGTGGCATCCCAAAACGACAGAAAAACTGGTTAACCAACACCTGAGCAACAGTTGCGGCCTTTTGATTGAAAAAGGCATAGGCTTCTAGCCACTTTGTGAAGTAGTCCATGGCAATACATATATACCTGTTACCTCTTTCAGTGAGGGGCAGAGGTCCAGCAATGTCCACCACAACTGTTTCCATCGGTGCTCCCACCTGGTACAGCTGAAGCAGGGGCAACCACGTTTCTTCGGTTCTTTCTAGGCGTACCATACATCAGAGGTCCGACACCACTCTTCAATGTCCTGACAAATGCAAGTCCAGTAGAACCTCTGTTGCAGCTGACTTAGTCTTCTTCACTCCCAGGTGCTCATAAGTGATCAGACCTCACTTTCTTCGGAACCCCCAGTTGCCAATACTTGCTGAGGCCATCGGGTGTCTCCCACTGATGCTTCAGTAGATCGTTGTCCAAATGAAGAAGATCCCATCGACTCCAGTAGCTCTTAGTCACAGGGCTAAACCTGGAAACCTCTTCCCAAGATAGTCACACTGTACTCCGCTGCAGCGACTCTAGCACTGTTGTAAATCTGCGTCCTCCATCTGCCTCGTCTTCAGGATGTCTGCATCTCACACTGGCCCTGTCACTACAGTAAGGCTGCATTTCATGCTGCAATCTTTTTTTTACTACACTGCCAGCACTCTGTGTCACAAGGCCGATGACTCAGCTGTCAGAATTACCAAGTACCCCACCCAGGACAGTGCTACACCTCATAATTGTGCTGGTCTAGCTCCCCAAGCCCGTGTGCCAATTGTCTTTCTGGATTCTTTAACGTCTTCAGCCACTTGAATGCTGCATGATCCATCACGATGATGAAGCAGGACCCATACAAGTAGAGGTGGAAGAAATCAAGACTCTTCATCACTGCCAAGAGCTTCTTATGGGTCACACAGTAGATCCACTTCAGTGGGCTGCTGGGCCTCTTCCTGTAATATGCCACCACATACTCTTTTTTGTCCTTCTTCTGTGACAAGACTCCACCAATACCATGGTCACTAGCATCACAGTCTAGGGTGAATGGCTGACTCTGATCTGGGTATGGCAAAACTAGAGAGCTTGCCAACACATGCTTGAGTTCATTGAAGGCCTTCTCAGTTACTGCTGTCCACTCAAACTTTTGTCTCTTTCCCAGCAACTTGTTTAAAGAAGCAGCTATCGTTGCTAAGTCCTTGACAAAACGCCAATAGTACAGTAGGTACACAAACCCAGGAAACTCCATAGTTCCTTCACACAAGTTGGAACTGGCCGGTTTTCCACAGCTGCCACCTTCTCTGGATTAGTACAGATGCCGTCCTCGCCTACAGCGTGTCCCAGGTACTTCACTTCCTTCTGGAACAAGTAGTACTTACTGGGGTTCAACTTGAGGTTTGCTGCCTGAACCCTGTTGAACACATCTAACAGCCTCTCCAATTCCTGGTCAAAAGTCCATCCAAACCCAATTTCATCATCCAGATGGATGAGAGCTGTCTGCCAGTGCAGGTTTCCAGTACATGATCCATAAGATGTTCAAAAGTAGCTGGGGCATTGCATAAGCCAAATGGCATCATTTTGAACTGCCGTAAACCCCACCCATATGAAAAGGCTGTTTTCTCCTTGTTTTTCTCTGCAACCTTGACCTGATGATATCCTGCCTTCATATCTACAGTGGAGAAACATTTGGCACCTGACACAGCATCCAGGGTGTCATCAGTTCTTGGCAATGGGTATTCATCCTTCACTTCTTTCAGGGCTTGATAATCCACACAGAATCTTACTGAGCCATCATTTTTCCTTACCAGAACTACTGTTGATGGTCAAGGACTGCTGGACTTTTCTGTCACTCCTTGACTTTGGAGATTCTCCATCACCTTCTCCATTTCTTGCTGTTGGGCTGGCATCATCCTTCATGCTGGCTGTTTAATCGGGCGGTGTTCCCCGATGTCTATACAATACTCCACCAGATCAGTGCACCCCAGGTCTAGGTCTCCAGTGGAGAACAGATCAGCAGACTTTGTCAGCAGCTGCCTCGGCTTCAGCACTTATGAGCCATACAGGCATTAGCAACTCCTTGAAAATAGGTCTTGTAAGTGGTCTAGCAGGTACCCCTCATCTTTATTAAACTTCTTTTACAAGCCTTCCTCTGAAACCATTCAGGGTCCACCACCTGGCACAGTTCCACAATTTCTCCCTCATTGATCTTCTGTGGCTCATGGGAGAAACTGGCCACCACAACCGGCACTTCACTCGCACCTGTTTCCATCAAAGTCCTCCCCACTATCACTTTGTCTTCATCTTGCACCGTACATCAGGCTGCAATACCCCTAGACAGCTGTAAAAAGGCCCATTCACCTTGCACTGGTGCAACAGTTCTGATTCTAGGGGTATCACTGTATTGTGGAGTGCCCTCGCCTCACCACTAGAACTGGTATGTCTCACTGCCTTGACAGGAACCTACTTTCCTCGAGCCTTCAGCTTCATTGAGCAGAAGTCCAGCTCACATCCCATGGACATCAGATAGTCCAGACCAAGAAGGTAAAGGTCCTCAATCTTGGCTTCATAGACTGGAAGCATGGCTTCTTGGCCTGTCACTTTAATCTGGACATCCAACGGTCCCCTCAGATCAGCTCTGCATGATGCCCAGTTATGCCACACAGTTGTTCTGATGACTAATGCAGATACCGATGATGTAACATATTAAGACTCACAAAGTCTGCCCAGAGGCTGAATCAATCACCAGAGAACACTTCCGTCTATTCTTGCTTCTACTCGCATACTGTAGATTGCTGTTCTCTTGCATTTTCTCGGTAGTGGGGATACTTGGAGCTGGCGGTTGCCCCTTAACACCAACCTCTACTAGTTTTCTGCTTTTTTGGTCTTCTGCAACCTTCTTCTTATCCTCCTTTTTCTTCTTTGGACACTCAGAACTGAAGTGTCTCACCTTACTACATGTCCAACATCCTATTGTTAGTGTTGTAGATTTCCTTGCACTGCTCTGTTCTTTCTCCTTCTTCCATTTGTAACAATCATCTTTCTTTATCCCCTGGGGGTAGGGTTTTTTTTTCAAGAATACTCCCCCAGTATCCCTGCTTGTCGTAAAAGGCGACTAAAAGGGTTGGTGGAGGGTAAGTGCCCCTCCCAGGAAAACAACTAACTAAAAAAACAACCAAGAAGCCTCGGACAACGACTGACCAAACGATGACGACCCAGGACCAGACAAAGGACTTGGTAATGGGTACATGGAATGTAAGAGGAGCAAATGATGAGGTGAAAGAGAGAGAGATTGTCCATGTGCTTGAGGATGCGGAAGTGAATGTATGTGGAATAACTGAAACAAAATGGAGAGGAGAAAGTGTGAGAGAATGGGAGTATGGATGGGGTATATGTGCAGGAGTAGGTGAGAATGAGAGGGCAAAGGAAGGAGTATGTATAGTTGTGAGTAAAAGATGGAAAAAGAGCATAAGACAGTATGGATCAGTTGGGTCAAGGATTGTGTGGGTAAAGTTGAAAGTTGGAATACAAATGTGGGCGATTGTGTGTGTGTATGCACCAACGCAAGATTGTGCTAGAAGAGTGAGAGAAGAGTTCTGGACAAATGTAGAAGTATGCATGGAAAAGTTTGGAATGAATGAGAGAGTGTTTTTGATCGGTGATATGAATGGTAAAGTTGGGAATGTGAAGGTGGATGGAATAGTTGGTGAGTGGGGTGTCCCTGCTGAAATAGATGAGAATGGGAGTGCGTTAGTGGACATTTGTGCTGGGAGGGGGTTGGTGATAGCCAATACCCTCTTCAGGCATAAAATGATCCACAGGTATACATGGCGAGTGATGAGAAGGGTGGGTGGTGAACTGAATGAAAGGAAGGCAATGAGTGATTATGTGTGTGTGGATGAAAGGATGCGAAGATGTGTAATGGATGCAAGAGCTTATAGAGGTTGGGGGAGTGGACTTTCTGACCACTACTTGGTGGTGGTCAGAAGTAGGATTCAAGTAAGATGGAGGAATAGAAGAAGGGAAAGACAAGAGGAAGGAGTAGTTGCAAGGAGAGTGGAAAGATTACAAGAGGATGAGAAAAAAGCAGAGTATAAGAGAGAAGTGGAGGAACGATTGGGCAAATATGAATTGGAGCAGATGGGAGACGTGGAAGGTGTGTAGAATATTTACAGAAGAAATATGTGCAGCATGTAATGTGGTGTGTGGAAGGAAGAGAAGACGGAGGGGGGTGCAAGGAACAGCATGGTGGACTGAAGAGGTGAGACAGGCTGTGGCACAAAAGAAGAAAGCATACAACGAATGGATGAGAAATAGGGGCGTGGAAGAAGTTGAGAGGCGGAAGAGAGAGTTATGTGTAGAAAGAGAGAGGTGAAAAGATTAGTAAGAGAGAGTAAGAAGAGAGTGGATGAGGAATTTGGAAGGAATTTGAGTGTAAAGTGGAGGGACTGTAAGAAAATGATCTGGAAAGAGGTGAAAAGAGTAAGACAGGGTGGAAGTGAAGTTAGCAGGGGAGTGAAAGATAAAAATGGTAGATTACTAGTGGAGAAGGGAGAAAAAGTGAGCAGATGGAAAGAAGACTTTAAGGAATTGTTGAACATACAGGATGGAAGTAATGCGAGTATAAGTGGCTGGAAAATGGCTGGGAGAAGGAGGGAGGTGAGAAGACAGGAAGATATCAGTAGGATAGAAGTTGTGGAAGCAATGAAGAAAGTTAAATCGGGGAAAGCCCCAGGAATTGATGAAGTGTGTGGTGAAATGTTGAAGCATGGGGGAGAGATAGTAGTAGAATGGACGTGGAAGATGTGCAGATTGGCCTGGGAGGAAGGTAGAGTCCCGGAGGATTGGAAGTCAGGTATAATTATTCCCTTGTACAAAGGAAAAGGGGAAAAAGAAGTGTGTGGTAATCATAGGGGCATTTGTCTTCTTAGTATAATAGGAAAAGTGTATGGTAGGATGCTTAATGACAGACTTAGAGAAAGAACAGAGAAATTAGCTGGAGAAGAACAGGGAGGCTCTAGGAAGGGAAGAGGGTGTGTAGATCAAATATTCATTCTTAGATCTTTGGTGGAAAAGTTTCTAGAGAAGGGAAAGAAGTTGTATGCGGCTTTCATGGATTTGGAGAAAGCATATGACAGGGTGGATAGACAAGGATTGTGGAAAGTGTTAAGAATATATGGAGTAGATGGGAAGTTGTTGAATGCTGTGAAGAGTATGTACGATGGTGCGAAGGTTGCAGTGCGTGTGGATGGTGAACTAAGTGAATTTTTCTCTTTGAAAGTTGGGTTGAAACAGGGATGTGTCATGTTTCCATGGTTGTTCAATCTGTACATGGATGGGGTAATAAAAGAGGTACAAGGTAGGGTAGTGGAGGTTGGAGTGGCCCTGGTGAGAGAGGATAATGTTTGGAAACTCCCTGTACTGTTGTTTGCAGATGATACTGTGTTGTTGAGTGAAGACGAAGGGGAGCAGCAAGGCTTGGTGGCTGAGTCTGGGAGAGTGTGTAAGAAACGGAATCTAAAGGTGAATGTAGGGAAGAGTAAAGTGATGGTCTTTGAGAGAGGTGAAGTCAGTGAATGTACAGCGAGGTTGGATGGTGAGGAATTGGAAAATGTGAGTACGTTTAAGTACTGGGGTAGTGTGATGAGTAAGGATGGAGGTTTGGAGGGTGAAGTGCTTGAAAGGGTACAGCAGGGAAGAAAGGTTGCTGGTTCTTTGAAAGCAGTGATAAGAAACAGGGAAGTGAGCATGGAAGTGAAAAAGTTACTACATGACAGTATTGTGATACGAACTCTAACGTATGGAAGTGAAGCTTGGACTGTGTTGGAAGGACACAAGTCAAGAGTGAGAGCAGTGGAAATGAGTTATTTAAGAGGAGCCTGTGGAGTCACATGGAGAGACAGGCTGACGAATGAGGATATAAAGGAGCATTGTGGTGTGGATGTGGATGTGATAGGAAGCGTTATGAGGAACACACTGAGGTGGTTTGGCCATGTGGAGAGGATGGAGGGTGAAAGACTGACGAAGAGAGTGTATGTGAGTGAGGTGGAGGGGGGAAGAGGGAGGGGGAGGCCGAGGATGAGATGGAGGGATGGGGTGGAGAGGTATATGAGAGGGGTGTGTGAGTTGGGAGCAGGGCAGTGAAATGGCGGGGGACAGGGCGACTTGGAGGCGATTTGTTTGTGGCCACCCGGAACGGGATTGAGGCGTCTGGCAATAGATAGATAAATAGATCTTTCTTGGATCCCAGCTTCCTGCAGAACCAGCAACCTCCTCCAGTCTTCTCCTTGCAACAGTCCTCTTTTTTTATGTCCTGGCTTATGACAGTACCAGCAACTTCCTTCAAATTTTCTGTTTCACGTACATGCCCCTTTCTTGCCTTGAATCCTGCACCGTGACCTGTCTTAAAAGTGGATGTACTGGACCTGACACAGGACTGAGATTCTAGAGCCCTTGCTAGTGTTTCTTGCATGCTTCTGGGTTGTGCCTGCTTCACTTGCACTTTCAACTCTGCACTGGCAAGAGCATCGATGACCTGGTCCCTCAGAAGAATAGCCAAGAGGTTGGGTGCTGCTCTAGGGTATGCCTTGTCTGTCATACTCTCCAGGTCATGAGCAAGCTGTTGTAGGGATTCACCGCGAGCACATACACGTCCCCAGAATCTTGCTCTGTAAACCTCAGTCTGGTACATGGACCCCTATCGGTGCTCCAGTATGTCTACCAAGGACTGATAACTGTTCCCCTCCTCTACTGACATCTAGCCCAGAATTCCATTAGGGCACCCTTGTGGCTAGTAACCAGCTGCACTGCACTCTACCTATCATGCCAACTATTCTGATCAGCAAGTAGTTCAAACTGCACACTGTAGGTATCCCAAGATACTCTACAATCAAAGTCCTGAGGTTTCTTTTTAGTTGGACCCCCATTATAGACATACACTTCACTGGTTTAGGACCTAAAAACTGAGGCCTCATAATTCAGTTCAGGACTTAAAACTCCTACATTCTGATTTTTCAACCTTGTAATTCTACTTTTAGATGCTTGAGATCCATCAGGATTCACCATACAGTACCCAGTCTTTTCATATGCTCCCTGTACACTAACCTGAGGCTCAGCAGTGCAGTATTTCTCTACAGCCTCAATTTTCTCACTAATTATTGTCATACTGTCGACTACATGCTTCAGCTGGTTATGTACGTGCTGTCTGCACTCCATCACTATTTCCTCACTAATCTTCAGCTGGTGGTCTACATGCTGTGTGCACTCCATCACATTATTGCTTACCTCATACTTCTGCTGCCGTAGCTCTGCATATACTTCCTCCTTCAACTGTGCTGTTCTTCCATTATTTCCCCCATGAAAGCATCTAGCTGCCCTTGAATCCTCATCTGTTACTCCCTCTGTTGCTCCTGTAATGCCTCATGCAGCTGTTCATATAGTCTTTCTGTTCACCGTTTTATGCTTTTAATGTACACTTTGTGCCTGTAATTGTTTTTGAGTTCTTTCTGTTCTTCATTCTGTGCCTGTAGTTGTGCATTTAGTGCTTGCAGTAACTTCAAGAATGTGTCCAGTGATGTCTCCTTTTGTCTAGCCTGGCCTCATGTCTGTACACCTGTCTTCATGTCGAAGGATAGACTCACTGCAGCACTTAATGAACCACATTCCTGACACCAATGTTACATACCTGTCCCACACTGCCACAGTTCTGGACTGGTTCCAGAACTCCGTCAGCTGTATGGTCGCTTTTCCTATGAGTTCAGAGGGGTCAGAGGAACTTCCTTTCTTCGGAATTGGGTGGATATTGGCTTCTCTCCATGAATTTGGGAATGAAGAAGAACGTATGCATAGTCTGAATAATACAGCTAGAACAGAGGCAAATTCAGGGGAACACTTTTTCAAAACAATTGGTGGAATTCCATCTGGCCCTGGAGCTTTGTTGGTGTGTAAATTGTCTAGAATAGATTTTACGTATCTTTGTATTTTAAGTGGAACAATTTCAGGAGAGTCAAGTTCTAGTACTGGGACGTTCTGGCTGGCATCGTCTGTGGTAGAATTTCTGGCAAATGTACTGGCAAAAATATCTGCTTTCGCACATGGGTCATTTATAATGTTGCCATCTGAAGATTTTAGTGGGGGAATGGATCATGATTTGTTAAAGTTATTACTGAAAGAATTAAGAGTTGACCAGAATATTCTATTGTCATTAGGGTTGTTATGCAGTTTTGATGCTTGCTTTTGAAGAACGTTTGATTTAGATAGATTTATTGCAGCTTTTGCATGATTTCTAGCGATTTTAAATTGAGAGAGTGACTCAGATGTTTTTTATTTTAAGTAAGAGTTTTATGCTAATGACTTTTGGGCTGTTGCTCTGGCACAATTGCCATCAAACCATTTTGGAGAATTCGATCATTTAGTGAACTGTTGACTTGGTATGAATAAATCCATACTAGCTTGTATTTAGTTGCAAATGTGGGACTGGGTAGAATTGGGATCACTAGAGAAGACTGCCATGGAATGTCAGCAAGATAATTTCTAACTTCATCCCAGTCTGCCCTGTCAAGGTGTCATCGGGTCACCCTGACAGGTTCAGAACAGGGAGGTGTGGGAGGGTTAAGTAATGAGGCTTTGATGAGACTGTGGTCAGAGGATCCAAGTGGTGACAGTACCTCTATCCTGTATTGATCTGGATTATTTGTCAAGAACAAATCCAAGAGACGGGCATTATGGTCAGGATTATCAGGTATTCTGGTCGGTTGCTTTATCAGCTGGATGAGATTAAACGATTCTACAAGCAGCTCACACTCTAGACCAGCATCATTAGTCCTGGCAGAATGCAATAACCATTCAATATTATGTATGTTAAAATCACCCAAAATGGTAATTTCAGTGCTAAGGGCATGGTTAAGGTTACTCAACTGTGTAGACATAGAATCGAATACATGTCGTTCGTTTCATTATTACCCTGATGTATCCCTTGGAAATCCAACTACTCTGCATTACTCGTCCTGACTTCATCAATGGTTATGTTCCGATGAACATAATGCAGGTAGTGTGAACCTGGATGAACTCATTTCAGCTCATCTTCCTTGCTCATACCCTTCCCTTCACATATCCTTGGCTCATTTTTTAAAACCTTACAATTATATATGCACATTAGTTTTAGTCTTCATTCCTCTGAATCTGAAAGGACTCAGAGATCTCCCTCTTCATCAAAGCATTAACTGACTTTTCCACTCTTGTGTCCCTCCACTCAGTCGCTCTTCTTTGTCTTCTTTCGTTTGCATTTACATCTCTATTTAATCTTTTTTTATATGTGAAAGCACTTTTCCTCCTTCGTCAGCTTCCCCAATGTACTAATCAACACTCTTCTTACTTCCAGCTGACCATGAACCCCGTAGTGGCCATCACCTTCACTGTGGACTTCTTTCTCATGGTCCTACACGTAAGTCTGCAGATATATAGGTGGACAGATTGCTAAACAGATAGGCAGACTGAAAATTATGGACAGATTGATAGTAAGACAGATACATTGGCAAAGAGATAGATGCATAGATAGACTGATAGATACTGTATGCATACATTTAACTGTGTACGTAAGTTGTCTGTGTGCTTTGCGTTTGTGTGCTTTGTGTGTGTGTGTGTGTGTGTGTGTGTGTGTGTGTGTGTGTGTGTGTGTGTGTGTGTGTGTGTGTGTGTGTGTGTGTGTGTGTGTGCGTGTGTGTGTGTGTCGCCCCACGGGAACCACTTGTCATGATGGGAGCTTGCATACCCGATAAATCTGGTGGGCTCTAACAGTGGGGGGAAATCCCTCCCTGACTCAGCATGACAGAGTTACCCATGCTGGAGGGGCCATCAGTAAGAGGTCAGACTATGTGTTCCCTGGTCCACTGCCTTGTGGACTACCCTTGGATGGGTTAATGCTATATCTCCCTCCAGATTTCACCTCCCTGGTTCCCCTTCACCCCAATTGAGCATTTTCTATGGACAGATCTCACGATTACGGAAGTAAAGCTGTGTATAAAGGCTAGTGAAACAATAAATCTTTTGCCTTGCCAACTGGAATTTCTTCGTTTACCCTGTTCTCTTACAGTGTACCGAGACCTGCGTTGGTGTTCCTCCCTATTTAGAATCCCATTGGGCTAGGAAAATCCTAGTATAACTCTCGTGGCTAGCAGTGGTTCTAAATACGGTGGGGAAAGAAAAGCAAAGTTTCGGTCGCCATGGTGCAAGGTACGAGGCACAAAGACGCCAACATGGCGGCACTGACGTCCCACATCCCCATCCCAAAGTGTGACCCCGGACTGTACGATATCACTACATTTTTGGAAATGGTCAAACCGGTGTTGGAATTGGTATATGAGGAGGACGTGCAAAAGATCGTAGTATCACTACCCCACTTAGGGAAGTTGGTTGCCCTGGTAGCCGGGAAAGTTAGCACGACCCTAACATGGGCACAATTCAGACAAATAGTTATTGACGCCTTCCAACCATCCCTCGGGGCGGTCATCGCGGTGTCGCAACTCAATGATGTAAAATTTGAGGAAGACCTGAATGCTACCCTACCAGATTTGGGGAAAATCATAATGTCTGCATATGCCCAGCTCACAAAGGAACAACGTAACGTGCACATTTTCACCCACCTGATACGTGTACTACCTAGTGCCTTTTGGGAACATTTCATCATCCACAATACCCAGGGGTTCAACAGAGACATAGTAACAATCCGGTGGTTGTTAGCATCACACGCTGGGAGGCAGAAACCAATTATTGTGGCCGTATGCCACATCCCAACCCAGCCAAATTAAAAGACTGAAGTGGCTATGTGCAAACCGTCCCTTCTATCCTCGTATCTCCTCATCTCCACAGGACAAATGGCTGCAGCAAGACAACCCGATCCTGACTGACCCTTGGAAATTCAAAGACTGTAATGCTTCCTGTGCCCTCCACGATATGCAGGAGCATATTTAGGCTTGGCATAACAGGTCCAACAGAAAGGACGCACCATCACAACCCCATCCCATCCTATGTCACGTAGCCGTTAAGTACACCTGAACAAATGGCATTGAACTAGGGTCTGAAGATGAGTTGAATCCAGCAGCCACCTTTTACGGCATGGAAGAGCAGCTGAAAACCGCGGAGTCCTCAGAAGCTGGGCTGGATTTTTTAGGATTCCCCCTGTCACCTGTGGCCATGGTGGGGGCAGGTAGCACCAAGCTCAAAACACCAGTCTACATGAAAATCAAACTCCAGTGAGTCCCAGTGTGGATACTGGTGTTCAACACCCTCCAGGCCTCGTCCCCTGACCTCAGTGGAGCTGGGGATGAGCCCTTGGCACTGAAGGGTGGAGCCCTTCCACTCTTGGTTACCATCCCAGAACCATTGGTCTATGTTAACCACCCGTTCATTGTGTTCAACTCGAGGTGTACAGCATACGACGGTTATATTGGGTTGGACCTACTACAAAAGCTGGGAGGCACGATCGACTGCCGGCACCGGCGCCTCCAGTTCGGTGCCCATGATCACATGGACAGCTTGCACCCTGTGGAGGCCATCACAAAAAAAAAAAAAAAAAACTTTCAACCCCACCACCAAGCATGGGTACTGCCAAGTACCTTGGCCCAGCGTTCATGACTTTTTTCCCCACAAATGCATCAACCATTTGCCACGAATTATCTAACCTCCCTGGCAATTGTCCCCCCTCACACCATTTTTTTTTTTAAATTGAGGTTCTTTATTTACAGTTCAGTACAAGTCCCATCACTCTGGGGAACACTGTCCCTGAAGGCCAGCCAGGGAGAGGGCTGCATAAGAAGACAAAAAAAAAAAAAAAAAAAAAAAATGGTATCTTAGGGCACAGAAGGTACAGAAGAAATTATCATTATAAGCACAATAATGAACAGACATACAATAATACATACATGGTACACAGTTGTTACAATAATTATCATTACAAGTTTTGAGATGAGTAAAGTGGTACATAGATACACATTATGTACATACGTATGCAGAGAGATACATATATGCACATGATTCACACAAGATACGTACAAGCTGTATTACAGAATCTCTCAGCAGACAGAGCTACTGGTCCAGATGAAATTCCTTCAATAGTACTTAAAAATTGCTCCTCAGTGTTGGCTTTTGTATTAGCAAAATTTTTCCGCTTATGCATCCGTAGCTCAATTTTTCCAGCCTCTTGGAAAGAAGCAAAGAAGCAAATATCCATCCTGTTCCTAAAAAGGGGGCAACTTCTGATCCATCAAACTATAGACCAGGTGCAATAACTTCTGTTCTCGGTAAAGTTTTTGAGACACTAATTAACAAACACATAGTCAAGCATCTAGAAATCATTAAATTAATGATCGGCAGTACGGATTTAGATAAGAACGTTCAACTGTAGATATTCTTTGCCTTCATACCCAAGTAAACAAAACAATAGTCCAACATGGTGAAACGCACACAGTAGCACTTGATATTTCAAAAGCATTTGACAAAGTATGGCACCAGGCCTTATTGTCTAAGATGTCACACTATGGCCTTGCATCTCTGGTTCCTCAAATTTCTTCTTACCTTCATAACAGAAAAATGCGGGTCATGGTAGATGGAATTTATTCTCAGTTTCATTCCATAAATGCTGGCGTACCTCAGGGATCTGTTTTGGTGCCAACCCTCTTTCTCATTCATATTAATGACCTCTTATCTGTCACGCACAACCCAATACATTTTTATGCTGATGACTCAACCCTTCATAGTTCTTTCACATTTAGTACTTCCTTTACACAGTATGATATTATAAATTCCCAAATAAACACAGCCATTTCTCTGAACCAGGACCTTTCTAAAATTAATCAATGAGGACCAAAAAATCTGGTCTCATTTAATGCCCAGAAAACTAAATACATTAATTTCTCCAACAGAAAGAATCCCTCACACTCTCATAATTTTAAATGATTTAAATATTCCCATATGTACTACAATTGATATCCTAGGTGTTACTGTAAACCCCACTCTAAGCTGGACAGCTTATGTTAAATCCCTTGCTAAAAATGTTTATAAAAAACTGGGACTTATGTATAGAGTTCGTGAGTTCTTCACTGACGAGCAGATGGCCACAATATACAATAGTCATGTGCGTTCTCAGACTGAATACTGTTCACCACTGTGGAGTGGATGTGGAGTGGTTACATTGAGGCAGTTGGACAAAAATCAAAATGAAGCCATTAGAGTATCCTGCCATAACACAGGACCTTCCTCCATTATCAGTACATAGAGATGTTGCTTGTTTAGCATTATTTTATCGATATTTTTAACAGTAAATGCTCTGACGAACTGGCTTCAATTGTGCCTCCCCTTCACATTTTATCCTGAGATACTCGGGCAGCTGCGAGCACCCATGAACTCACACTCTCTCCTCCACAATGCAGAACCTCTGCTCATCAAAATTCATTTATCCCCACAACTACTTCTCTCTGGAATTGACTTCCTGGGAGTTGCATCCCACATACATTTAATCCTCTAGAATTTAAATCCAATTGTTAAAAGTATTTAATGAATGGAGGATGCTTTTAGGCACATGGACTTATTTTTTTTCCTTTGTTTTTCCTTCCTTCATTGATTAATAAAAAAAAATCATATATATATATATATATATATATATATATATATATATATATATATATATATATATATATATCTATACATATATGTATATATTCACACACATGTAGCCATAGACATACTGCATGTACAGGATAGGTACACATACAATATATAAAGATGTGGGTATTTGTACAGGCGTGTATACATATACATAAGCAACATGCACATATATGTGATATATTCATATACACATGGACAGGGAGACATGTACACCCTAAGTAGGTACAATCAGGGAAAGGTCCGCATTACCCACTGTTCGGAGCTTTGGTGGTCGACGTATAGTCACGATGCAGCAGCCAGACCCACTTGTCTGGTAACTGTGAGTGGGAGAGAGGGTGGCCGGGGATGGGAGGGCTTGAAGAGTTGCTTATGTCACAATCAGTACATGTTTACTGTCAAAGGCATACTTCTATGCCTTCGTTTTGTAATGTTCGATAGGAATGTTTTAGAGACCGATCTAATAATTAGGGCTTCCCATGTCATTCTGTCCATTTGAAAACGAAAAACCTTTCAATCGCTCATATAGATTGGTTTATTATTATTATTATTATTATTATTAATAGATTATTATTATTATTATTATTATTATTAACAGTTATTATTATTATTATTATTATTATTATTATCGTTATTATTATAATTATCATTACTATTATTATTATTATTATTATTATTATTATTATTATTACACTACCTTAGACTCTAACTTCGAGATAATTACCAGAATATCACTGAAAATGTTTGCAGGCGGATGTTTATAGTGGGATGACAAAGGGTAAATAAATAAACAAATTTATAAGAATTTACATGTAGATAGATAGGTAGATAATTCAGAGGTTTTGTTTGCAACACATAATATAAATATATATATTGTATCGTTACGAATATCTTCTGGGGGGAAACGTCTCATGCTAAAGCCGAGAGGGAATGAAAGCATTCAAACCTCTGTCCGAACCCAGCAAACTTCCATAAGTTTCCTGACAAAACTAACTCTCCAGACACCTATGTAATCTTTTTCATAAAATGCTAGCATCATATTGTCATTTTTATCCTTACTAAATAACCGGTAACTCAGACACACGGCCCAAGTCATACATTGCTGACCTACACGTGATTCCCAACCTATCACTAAACCCTCCTTTGCCCCCAATCCCCCGCCTCCCCCTCCTTCACACTTACAGTTACCAGACATATGAGGTCTGGCTGCTGTTTCACATTCACCTGTCTCACACCAGTGCTTCGGGAGGTGGGTAATGCGGAAGTTTCCCCGACTGTACATATACATAGTAACATACACAGGTAGATAGATAGACAGAAAAGGATATGCATTATAAAATTACCTCTTGATTCAAAATCCCAGCACCAGGACAACACATGCACATGCACCTGATCTGTGTGTGTGGACAACATACACACACACACACACACACACAAACACGAGGCACCGAGCGAAGCAGACGCACGTCGCCACCACTCTGTAACTGGCCAACCTGGCCAGTGGCAATACCTAAATTAGTATTTTAATATGAGTCAAACTCTGTACCAGGTTAGACTAAAATGGTGTTCTAATATAAAAAGAAGTTTTAAGTATGACTGTTGTTCAAATTGTAAAGAAAATAAAGTAACGCAAGAATGCGCAAAATCAATTGATCTGCCCAGGGAATGTACTGTAAGTAGAATCTGTGCTCTTAGTACCTCATGGTGGCCACCTACTTTAGTAAAGTAATTTTGGAAAAGAAAAGGGCTAAAGGTAGAACGCAGGATGATGATTTCTACCAAGAACTGGTTGAAATGGAGACTTACAATAAACTGGTGGAACGAGTACACAGGCTAGAATGAGATGGATGAAATTAAGAAACAGTTGCACTTGCAGAAGAAAGAAAGAGAAAAATTAGGAATAGAAGTCAACGAGAAGACAGAACAATAGATGAGCTGACAGTAGAAGTGGGTCCACTTGGTAGGAAAATTAGTGAAATGATAAGTACAGTAGTCAACCACGAGAGTATTATGGAAGAGTTCAAAAATGATACAGAGACAATTAGGCAAGTATGCAATCTGATAGATCAGAGCAGTGATGTTGAGGAGAAGATAACACAGGTGAATGACGTGGTGCAAAGGTACAAAAATGATGTGGAAACCACTTATGCTGAAATGGTGAAAGTAAAGAAATACTTAGAAACAAGGGTGGAAGAAAAAACATTAAAAAGGAGGTGGAAAGAATAATCCAAAACAATCCTAAATTGGTCAGAGATGCAGCAGATGTCAACAAATCTATAGTATTCACTGGTATAGAAGAGGAAGAAATAAGAAACAAGATCTCGAGAGACAAAAACGAGATGACAAATATAATGAGCATATTGAAGGAAGTATCAGAGGAAATCTGTAATGAAGACATAGAGGAACACAGAAGGTTAGGGAAATACGAGAGAAATAAGTCAAGGCCCCTAAAGGTAACCTTCCAGAGTGTAAACACTGTGGAGGAGATACTAAAAAATGCAAAGAAACTTATGGAAAAAGAGGAATTAAAAAATGTATGGATAAAAAGATGCCATACACAAGAGGAACTAGAATTACCGAAGGAGAAAAGGGAGGAGCCAACAACAAAATAATGAGGGAAAATCAGAGGAGGAGAAGAATACATTTTTTTTTTTTACAAAGTAATTGGATTGCAGGTACGAAAGTGGTACATAACAAGAGGGAATAAAAAGGAGGAAGGTAGTAGAACCAAGTCATGACATGTATATAAATAAGATGATTAAGTTGATGTACTCAAATGTGGATGGAATGGTATCTAAATTATTAGAGATGAATGACTATACCAGAGAAAATGAACCACATATAATATGCCTATCTGAAACAAATTAACACCAAGGATATCAAATGACACCCTAAACTTAGAGGAATACAGTATATGGAGAAGAGATAGGAACTTAAAAAAAGGAGAAGGAATTATAATACTAACAAAGGAAAATCTAAAAGTTAAAGAAATAGAAATAGATATACCCTCACAAGTAGAACTGATTGCAGTAGAGATAAATACATCTGAAAGGAAAGAAATTGTAGCCAATTTGTACATGACACACAGATCAAACACATGGGAAAGAGGCGTATATGAGGATCTGGCAGGGAGTACAATTCCGATTTTAAAAGCATTACTACATAGAATGGAAGAGAAATCAGAAAGAACTATACTAACTGGAGATTTAAATCCAAATATAAATTGGAATACTCTAGACATAATAACCCTAGAAAGCTGTTGGGACCAAACGCTCCTGGATCTCATGCAGCAATTTTTCCTAACGCAACATGTAAGGGAAGGCACCAAAAAAAAGAGGACTCGATGTACCCTCAGTGCTAGATCTTATATTTACTAAGCAAGAAAACGATATTGACAATTTAATGTATCACTCTCCATTTGGCAAAAGCGACCATGCAGTACTAAATTGCAACTTCAGGATTGCATATGACTTAGTTAACAACAATGAAAGTTACAAAAAGAGCCTAAACTATAAAAAGGGAAATTATCATGACCTAAAGACGTACTTCTTAGAAACTGATTGGGAAAAGGAGCTTAGAGGACAATACTTAAATGCTATAATAAAAAATTTTGTGAACTTTATGAAATAGGAGTCCAGAAGTACATCCCACACCACAAAAAGGCAGAAAAGAAAATAAAGAAACAATTTAATACAGAATGTAAATAATCAAAAGAAAAAAGAGATTTGTTGTGGAATACAGTAGACACAGAAGACATAATAGTGAAAGGGCATATAACAACAATAAACAGGCAAGAAATGATTATACAAGAATAAGGAGGGAAGCCCCAAAACAGTTTGAGGAGGATATCATAATTAAAAGTAGTGATCAACCGAAGCTATTTCACAGCTACATCAGAAGCAAAACCAAAGTATAAGATAAAATACAATCCATTATGGATGAAGGGATCACCTGTACACATGAGAAGGATAATTGTGAAGCATTAAATAAGAATTTCCAATCAGTTTTTACAGAAGAAAATAGTTTTGAGAGGGATTATGTGGAACATGGTTGCCCACACATAGTACCAGATATACAAATATCAGAAAAGATATACAGGAGGAGTTAAGTAAATTAGACAAAGGAAAAGCAAATGGTCCTGATGAAATTTCACGTTGGGTGCTACATGAATGTGCAAAGGAGTTAAGTAAACCATTATCTTTAATTTTCAAGAAATCCTTGAGACAAGATAAACTACCTGACATGTGGAAGAAACCAAGCATTGTTCCCATAGTCAAGAAAGGGAATAGACAAAATCTACTCAACTACCGACCAGTATCACTAACCAGTGTTATAAGCAAGGTATTAAAGAAGCTGATAAGAAAAGTTTGGGTAAATCATCTAGAAGAACATATTATGATAACAGAAAGACAGTTTGGTTTCAGAAAAGGAAAATCCTGTGTTACTAATCTGTTGAGCTATTATGACAGAGTAACAGACACATTACAGAAAAGAGACAGATGAGTGGACAGTGTCTATTTAGATTTCAAGAAAGCATTTGACAGAGTACCGCACCAAAGACTTTTATGGAAATTGTACCATCAAAGAAGTATCGGGGCAAACTGTATTGTTGGATGCAAGATTTTCTCAGAAAAAGAGAAATGAGAACAGTACTAAGGGGAAATTACTCATCATGGAGAGAAGTGACTAGTGGAGTTCCACAGGGCTCAGTGCTGGCACCAATTATGTTTTTAGTGTATATAAATGATATAGACAGTAACATTGGAAATGAAAGCTATCTAAATATGTTTGCTGATGATGCAAAAATACAAATGACAATTACTATTGCAGACATATGTAAAGAGCTACAAGAAGAATTAAATAAACTTCATGATTGGAGCAATACATGGCAAATGGAATTCAATGTGGACAAGTGTCATGTAATCAAGTTTGGTAAAAGTGGAAAATGACCTGATAGGGATTATAAGGTAAACCCTACACACATCAGAAAAGGAGAAGGACCTAGGTGTGATTATCAATAACAGACTATCTTCGGCTGACCACATCAGTGAGAAGGTACGGAACATGTATACACTGCTTGCAAAAATGAGAATAACATTCACATACATAAATGAAGACATGCTAACAAAGATAATAACATCTTTCATCAGACCAACCCTGGAACATGCATCAGTAGTCTGGGGTCCTCATCTCAAGAAACACATACACAAGACTGAAAAAGTACAAAGGGCCACTACAAGATGGGTACCAAGCTTAAGGAATCTAAGCTATGAAGAAAGACTAGAAAAACTGAATCTGCCTACACTACAGGAGGGAAGCAAAAGTGGAGACATGATTATGCTTTATAAATGCATATCAGGGCAGGAGAAAATGGACATGAATGATTACATAATCTATGGGGATGCATCAGCAAGAGGACACTGCAAAAAACTGCATAAAAAGAGAGGCAATAAAGATGTAAGGTAATTTAGTTCCCAAATATTGCAATTGATCAGTGGAATGCACTACCTAATGAAACAGTTTGTGCCAAAACAATTCATAAATTTAAGGATAAGTACGATAAAAATGGTTTAAGACACAGGACAGTACGGGCTTGATTCATTCCTGTAAAGGTACAATTAGGTAAGAACAATTGGGTAAGAACACACACACACACACACACACACACACACACACACACACACACACACACACACACACACACACACACACATGCAGACACCTTGTCGAAGTTTCCCCTCAAGTCTCTCACCGAACTACAGAAAACGTGGAGCAACACAACAGAGAACACCCTAATGTAGCAATGGGAAACTAAGCCTAAACCAAGGTGAATGTCTCTCAACATCTTCAACAAGCTCGAGCAAATAGGGGACCACCTCTATACCCCTTCCGGCCACATTGTCATCAACCCAGCGGAGGTCGAGGGCGTCATGACCCACCTGCACTATGGGAATGGTATTCACCTCAGTCAACAGAAGTTACTTCAAACATTCTGGGATATCTACTGGGCACCACACCCACCAGCCGTCACCAGACAGGTGATACAAGCCTGCCCAGCCTGTCCCCTAGAGAAAGACATTCCTGCATCATCACATGACCCACATCCCTCCTACATATCATCACCAAGCAGCTCTCCTGTCTCGTGAAGCCCCAGCCCATCACCGTCATCCAACCATCACCACCCGGATCAACAGCGCTGCGTTCACCGTTACCACCCCCCGTGCCCCCCCCCTCAGTCAACACCTCCCACTCAGCTTCATCCCCTTCCAAACCCACCATCACTCCACCCCACCCTTTGCTCCCACCCAGACGTTCCCACTCATCTCTCACCCACAATATCACCTCACCTGCATCCCCACCATCCCCACAACCCTCCCTGACTTCTTCCACATCACTCTGCAACACTAAGTCAGCCACCAGCTCCATATTCTCCTTCTCGCACTTGATCAACAGATGGAGTCACATTCGAGTCTTCACCAGATCTGGGCAACAATAGTGATCAACAAACAGATACAGCTCCACAACACAACCCCACACATTGCATCCCCACCAACCCCACCACCACTCCCCCAATCCACACAACACCATAACCCCCTGAAATCCAGTCCCTCACAAATGCACATTCATACCCAACCTATTACACCAATACCTCATCCCCTCACAACAGTACTTTTGCATCAACATCCACATACGACAAGCCAACCCCCAGGTCAAAGGTCACCATACATCTCCCTGCCACAACTACAGCTGTTACCATAGCCACCATCTCCTCTCTACAACAATTGCTGAACCAAGCCAGCATGCTCGTCCAATATACCTTCTGGATCTAATAGGACGGGCAACAAAGAAGGATTCAGAAGCTCCAGCACTTGCCCCGGTTGCTAACCAGCTATTCCCACCCCTGGTCCTTGATTCTTGTCGAAGATCCCATCAGAGAACTCGTCAAGCGATCCCTCCACTGGTACTGCCTCCTCCACAAACTCAAACCAAGCCCCATCACCAGCCAAGAACAAATATTAGACCTCCTGCCATGAGGACGTGGCTTACAGGATGGCGGGGGTGGTAAAATACCCGGGACTCCAACCCAACAGACAGAAAGATATGCTGCTGTCCCGGCTCCAAAGGCAACCGTAGCAAATACGTGTGCCCTGAGAAACCACCAACAAATCACGGGAATATGAGTGCCCGACCGAGAAGGACAGATGGAGCTGGCACACCCCATGACTGGAAGTCCCTCTAGCCTGGAAACGCCACACCTCCCTCATCGCAAACCGAGTCACCAGCACCAGCAGTGGCGAGGGCTCATTAACTCAGTGCTTGCTAGAGGCAGTACATCTGGGCTTGCTAGATGTGGCTTCACAATGCAGAAGTTCCAATGTTCCAGTGTGCTGGCTAGATGCGGCACCCCCGAGCTTGCCAGAGGCAACTGGGCAACTCAAACGAAGTTCCAGACCACACACTCCCCATAGCCTGGCAGGCTTCCCCACCATGATGCTGAAGTTGGAGCAAGCCCCCCATACACACAAATATCCCTTCCCACAGGTAGAGAATGCCCTCCTACACCTGGAAAAGGAATCCCAGGCTTGGTAACATAAATTTGTTGTCCCGATTGTATCGGGTCCCTTCTAACTTCACCAATAGACCCATTCTGGGCACAAACCACACAACCCTATCGCCAGACTAAGGGGGAGAAAGAGTCAGACATCAAGCCTCCACTTTTCCGGAGCCAGGGTCATAGCCTATCTCCCCCTTAGTCTTATCACCACTAATTCACCACACTACAGCACATGTACAGATGTAGAGTTGAAACCAAAGCCCCTTTCCTTTTCCAGAGAATACCCCGGCGGTGAGTGTAAGTGTCATGTCCAGGATATCTCCTTCCAGATTTCCCCTCCCCAATTTCTCTTCGTCCCAGTTGACCATTTCCTACAGATAGAGCTCATGTTTTCGGATGCAAAGCTGTGTCTAAAGGCTAGTGAAACATATCTTTTGCCTAGCCATCTGGAGTTTCAATGTTTACCCTATACTCTTAAGGTTTATCGAGACCTGCTTTGGTGTTCCTTCCTGTTTAGAACCCCAATGGACTATGAAAATCCTAGTATAATAATAATAATAATAATAATAATAATAATAATAAAAATAATAATGATAATAATTTTGGTGCCTGGTGCTTTAGTGGGTAATTATGGCGCTCCAATCGGATTGAGCCAGTGAAGGTTTATATCCAAGGGGTGGCTGAGGTTTATTGCTCACGTAATGCCACTCAGGGATGAGTGAGACTGATCACTCTCATCTTAATTGTCAGGACCAACTTGCCTAGCCCCAGGCTCCTACTCTCCTCATCAGGCAACGTAGGATTGGATGATGGATGAATGGATAATAATAATAATAAGAAGAAGAAGAAGAAGAAAATAATACTGTAATAATAATAATAATAATAATAATAATGATAATAAAATAATAATAATAATAATAATAATAATAATAATAAAATAATAATAATAATAATAATAATAATAATCAACAACATTTGCTAATGTTAAGCAACATACAGAAAGTGTGTTTTAAAGGTGTACCGTCGTGAGATATAGCTTTTGCTCACCTTTTCTCCTTACCCGTAGCGGAAATGAAGTCATAACCAGGATTTCTCACTGGAAACCTGATGTTCTGTGTTAGGGTGGTATAATCTGGTCAATTAACGGACTAAAATTGTGATCTCTTCATCATTAATGCTGAGCTACGACAAAAGATAAACAAGAGAAGACGGTAGTAGTCTTGAACAAGTGTAATGGAATGGAGGTAGAGCCATAGCACGGTCATTTTCCTCCAATGAGTTAAGTGAAATATGCTGCAAAAGGAAGAAAAAAAAAAAACTGGATCAAGTTAAAATGAATTAACTAGAGTACGAAACTTTGACAGACTGAAAAATGAAGCATTAGCGATGACAAAGTCGCTACTGAGGTGTGGAAAAGCCTCAATACAACAACAATATATCATCGTTCGATGTAAATCCATGGCTATCCCGATCACCCAGGGATAGGGATCAATGCTGAGCAGAAACTATGGCTCAGAGCTGTATTACCTTAATGCCAATTAAGTACGATTTTTTTTTTAATGCTAGGAAGAAGGAACCAAAGACCATGAGCCTGCAATAACTGTTCCTTCCAAGAGAAAAACAAAATACAAGAGAGAGCCAAATTCAAGATCCGATCATTTTGAGATGCCTGGACATACTGCGTTTGAAAGACTGGTGATCATAGCTAGCAAGAAATACAGACAGAGGGAGACAGTTCCAGGTTGACCTGTTGCATAAATGAAGGACTGGGAGTAACGGTTAACTCTTGCATTAGAGAGTTGGACAGAAAAGAGATCAGAGTTTGCTGCCAGACGGATGCAACGTGCCCGTCATAGAGGTGGAGGAATGCAAGCAGACTGTTCAGAGCAGCATGACCATTGAAGTGGCGATAGAGAACAGATGAAGATGCAACAGTGCAGCGAAGAGCAGTTGCGCTCTCTAAATTTATCATAGTTTATCCCTGGTTAAAGGCAGAGGACGTAGAGACTGTTGTTAATTATTCAAGCGGTTTTAGTAACCCAGAAACGACGTTCTCTTTAATAATTCTTGTTATTGATAAATTAAATGCTACTGCATTTAACCCCCGTGGACAACTATGCATTGTAAATACATGTAATTATGTGGTATTTTCCACTGACCTAAGCTGCGTCTGCGCGATAGGTGACGTGGCAAGCAGGGAAAGATTTCCCTGTTAAGGCAGATGTGGAATTAAGATATTTACATAGTTAAAGGGAATAATTGGTCTAACTTTAATTTAAGTGGAACTAAGATTAATTTGTTAGATTTACCCTGTACATATCATGATGTAATTATAACTGTATTTAGTACTGTAAATAACTAAAAGTTGGCAACCTACCATTCTATGAGGGAGGTAGAATTGCCGCGTTCACTCACTCTGTTCCTAGTCGCCCTCAAGCTAGGTTGTACATACGCACCATAAGGACGCTTGCTCAAGCAACTATACCAGGCAGCCTCATCGTCATCGGTTAACGATCACTCCCTCTTCATATAGCTAAGTAACCTTTACGAATTGGCCAATTCAAGGGGGGATTAGCGAAGAGATGAGATAGAAGAATAGTATTGTAGGTGAGTTAAATTTAATTTACGTATCACCTAACTCTGAGACTTGTTTGATTTACTTAAACAACTTTAGGGAAGAGTAACGACCTACGAGTTGTGTAGCGTGAAAATTCTTGCATAGCGGTGTCCCGGCAGGGATACCGACTTGTATACATTAAACTATTTCACATTTTGGTGCCCAGAAAGAGGGCCCCGATTTGTTTAACAGAATTACTCTACATTTTTCACATTTTTGGTGCCCCGAGTGAGGATAACCGATGTGTGCAGAGGCGCTGAATGTGTTTAAAGCTGCTTTTGTGGGGCATAGTTTACTACCACATTCGGTTGAAGTGGAAGACGTGGACGTACGTGTCTATAGGGCTCCGGGAGGAAAGGCAAGCTTTTTCTCTGAAGATGAAAGGCTGAATGCCGTACTAGACTGGGAGCATGACCGTACGGTCCTTTTCCTTGGAGAAAATGATATCCATGAGGACGTGGAAGTCAATGAAGTTGTGGAGAATATTTTAGCAGTGGTAGGAGCCATAGAGGGCTCTTGTAAATCCTCAGTAGCCATAACCCTCCTCGAGCCAAGGAACCTGCCATATGGCTCTCCAGTTTGTTATGGAACATATAAATTAGTTAGCAGAGCTGTAAACCGAAGTTTGCAACGGGCCAGGAAGGGAAGGGATTTCATACATTTTAATGCCAAGCCCTTCCAAGCAATGTTGAAATCTGATGGTATACATTGGAACCATCATGGTAGGGAAGCGGTTCTGCAGAAATTTATAAATTATGTAGAACATAAGAAAGGAGAGTTCTATGCTGTACAAGCTATGGGTGGGCCTATGGAGTATTGAGGTAATAAATTCTGAGCTCTGGGAATATGGGTGTTTTGGCAATTGAGTGTGGGGATGAAATAAAACCCTTGAGGTTTAATAACCCTGGGGAATAGGTTAAAAGTATAGACCTAATCCCTACACTCCTCAAAATTAAACTAAATAATTAGCTGAGCTGTAATGAATATTACGAAATTGGGAGAGGGGATAATTTGTACAATGAGGACTTAATCCCTACCCTCTTCAAAATTTTAAATAATCAAATCATTACTAAGTTGTGGTAAAATTGTGGTTGGAATTCATAATTAAATTATTAAATTAGAACTCCGTCAACATGTCTGTTTCTTTATTGCAAAGATCTTCTAGTAGTAAGGCAGGATGGGTAACTAGAGCCATAAATGATTGTAACCAGTCGCTGGACCAAATACCTCTGTCCAAGGAGAGAATAAATAGTCTCCTAAATATTCTGAAAGATCGATGGAGTAAGTACGAAGAGAGTTACTTAACTTTAGAAGCGGCTATAGTAAAGGCTGAGAATAAGGAACTCTTAGAGTCAGAAACTACTAAGTTTGAAGACAAATTAGAAGAATACTTAACTGTAGTAAAGACACTAGAGTCTGAATTAGCTGACACTGCCGCGGAAACACAAGTTGTGGCACAGCAGAGTAGAGCTGTGTTACCACAAATAACGCTTCCGGAATTTGATGGAGAGCAGAACTGGAAATCCTTCTGGGATCAGTTCAAATATTTGGTACACGATAGAACAGATCTCCCTAAAGTCACCAAACTTACTTATTTGTTAGGACAGGTCAAAGGAACACCATATCAACTGATAAAAGAATTACCAGTAGAAGAAAATAACTATGAAGTGGCTTTGACCATCCTTAGACAAAATTACGAAGACAGGGAACAAATTATAAATCATTTATTGCGGGCTCTAATAGAATTACCCATGCCTAGGCACGATTTTGATTCCTTGCAAAAATTTAGAATTGCAATAAGTTGTAAATTAAGGGCCTTAGGTACTTACGAAGATATTAAGACATCAGATTGGGTGCTTTCAAGAATTGTATCCTTAAAGCTACCACCGAAAAGCTTTGTATGGTAGGTACCAGAAGGATAATTTCTCCTGTGAAGAGATAGAGGAAGGCTTGATGCAACTCTGTAAACATTTGCAAGGAACATTAAACACTACTGAGGTCAAACAGAAGACCGAAGTAAAGAAAAAACCCACTAACCAACTGATAGGGAAAGTTAAGTCAGAGAAGACTAAGTATGTGCCTAAAGAAGAGATAGGTACTTTCCTTAGCAGCACAAAGGCCGAGGATAAAGTATTAAAGATAAGGAATAGACATGCTGAAGATATTAAGGAAATAAAACCTTCCATGGTAAAAGACAGGAAAGTTTGTGTCTTTTGTGGTGAACAACATTCCAGTGTATTTTGTCAACACTACCCTGATTATGCTTCTAGAGTAGGGAAGCTTCAGGAACTGGGGTGTTGTATAATCTGTATGAACTCCGAACATACTGCCGCGGACTGTAAGACTAAATTAAATCTTTGCTTTAAATGCAAAAGGATCATCATCATAGTGCTTTATGCCCTAGGATGAAAATTGAGGTTCCTAAACCTGCAAGCGTCAATATGACAATTGCAAAAGGGAATGCTCCATTAGTAATGCCAGCTGCAGTACCAATAGCAGATGTGAAAGTATTGTTTGAGAATAGAAACCAATTGGTATGTACCCTGTTTGATACGGGTGCTCAGAAAACTTTCATATCTGCAGACATTGTGGAGAAATTAAAGTTACCAGTTATCGGCAAGGTAAATCTAGCCATTACAGGATTCTTAACAACTAGGAAAGCTCAGTCTTTTGATTTAGTTAGACCTGTAATACAATTAGGCAGATATAAATGCCGTATAACAGCAGCTGTGCTTGATACTATGGAGACAAGTATATACATAAAGGGATTGAAGGAAACCTCTGATCATCTACAAAGCTCAGGGATAAAGTTGGCTAAACGGAATGTGGAATCAGATACTGTGGGTCCCATAAAAATGATAATTGGTTCTGATTATTGTGGAAGATTCCTACATAGGACTTTCAAAAGGAATAAGGTACAGTTGTTCAAGAGTCCAGGAGGTAACCTTATTATAGGTCAGTTGCCTTTTCCAAAACAAGATAAAGGAGAGGCCAAGCTAGTAGACTCAGTGTTTGTTACCCCCACACAGTCATTGATGGTAGCTAGAATAGGTGCAGAATTAGAACCTACTCAGATAAATGACTTGTTGGATGAAAACATTGAACCTGTACACAAACTGTGGGACCTAGACAGTATAGGTATACACTCTGAGGAACCAACCCCTGAAGATAAAATAACATTGGACTTGTATAATCAGTCTGTGAAGTTTAAGGATGGACAGTATTGGGTAGGATTACCATGGAAACTAAACCACTCAGAGTTACCAACAAATTACCAAGCAGCTAAAGCTCAGTTAAATTCTCTTCTAAGAAAGTTGAGAGATAAACCAGAACATCTGACCCTATATGATAATATTATAAAGGATCAATTGAAGAATAAATTTATAGAAGAGGTAGAATACCCTGTTAACCACAAAGAAGGACATTACTTACCACATCATGCTGTAAGCAAGGATTCAGTAACTACTCCCATAAGGATAGTATTCAACTGTAGTAGTAAAGCGTCCCGGGGATCAGCTAGCTTGAACGATTGCCTATACTCTGGACCTACACTAACAGAGAAGTTAGGGAATGTGTTACTAAGATTTAGAGAGAAACCTTACGCTTACACAGCAGACATTAGTAAGGCTTTTCTCAGAATAGGACTGAGAGATGATGATAGGAAATTTACAAAATTCCTCTGGCCTCATGATCCTCAAAATGAGGATAGTCCATTGAAAACTTACTGTTTCCGATCGGTGCTCTTTGGCTCTTGCGCTAGTCCTTTCCTACTTTGCAACACTTTAAAGCATCATTTTGAAAATGCCAAATGTCCAGAAATAGGGCAGGCTTTTTATATGGATAATTTGCAAGGTGTTGCTGATACAGAATCGGAAGTTTTGAAGGCTTATGAAGTAGCCAATTCCGAATGTGGAAAGGCAAATTTGCCGTTACAGAGCTGGAATACAAATTCACCGCTTTTGAGGAATAAAATACAAGAGGACTATCCAGATTCTGACATTCCCAAAATTCAAAATGTGTTAGGTCTTAACTGGGATACAACAGCCGATGTAATAAGTTTGAAACCAATTAAGTTCTCTGATGTCACTCTCACCAAGAGGTCCTTGTTAAGTCAGGTTTCCAAGCTATTTGACCCATTAGGATTGGTCAGTCCTATAGTTATTAGGGGCAAATGTTTAGTACAGGAGGCTTGGCGAGAAAAGTTAGACTGGGACACTGAATTAGGTGAGACATATGTGGAACAATGGGAACAGATTAGAAAGGAGTTTGAAACTACATCAAGCATATGTATTCCCAGGAAAATAAACAGTAATGAGAAGTCGCACTTACACATATTTTGTGATGCTTCTCAAAGGGCCTATGGAGCAGTAGCTTATTGCGCAACAGGAGAGGATAGTAAGATTATAATGTCCAAAGCCAGAGTTGCGCCAATTAAAGAAAGAACCCTACCCCAAATGGAATTGGCTTCCATAGAAGTAGAAACTAAATTGGCCAGGTATATAACCATTACTCTTGATACTCAGTTTGAGGACATTTACATATGGACTGACAGTGAGATTTGTCT
The DNA here is from genome assembly GCF_032717465.1 of Coenobita brevimanus. Taxonomy (NCBI): domain Eukaryota; kingdom Metazoa; phylum Arthropoda; class Malacostraca; order Decapoda; family Coenobitidae; genus Coenobita; species Coenobita brevimanus. The sequence goes on from NC_137033.1 coordinate 46,342,065, forward strand.
TTACTGGATAGGGAAGGAAGACAGTAAAATTCCTTTCGTCCGTAATAGAGTGAAGACTATTAAAGAGCTGTCTTCCAAATTTAAATTCATGCATGTGTCCTCCAAACAGAATCCAGCTGATCTGCTCTCGAGGGGTTCGACCGTAAGGAGACTGATCAAAGATAATTTGTGGTTTAAAGGTCCTAAATGGTTACTCACTAAGGATTGGCCTGAACAGAAACAGTACAGTATTGCTGAGATTAGTGCAGTGAACTTGGATCCTGTAGTACCTGAGCCAGAAGTGATTGACATCAGCCGATTTTCATCAATAAGACAACTTCTAAATACTACTAAATTGGTTGTTGAATTTTTGAATAAGAAGGTGGGGTTTCAGAAATTAGATCCCCTAGAATACTGGCTGAAAAGAGTACAAAGAAATTCTTACGGGGAAATATATAAACTTTTAGGCCAAGACACTGAAAAAAGGAATAAGCTGATGAAGAATTTAGGCTTGTTCTTAGACGGAAAAGGTCTGATAAGGTGTCGAGGCCGATTGGTAAAGGCTGACTTGCCCATCCAAACCAAACATCCCATTTTATTACCTAAGAGTGGGTGCTTTGTACAACTTATTATAAAGGAAGCCCATGATTCCACTCTCCATGGAGGTGTACCGCAGACCTTAGCCCAAATTCGGGAAAGGTACTGGATTCCTAAGGGTAGACAGGTTATTAAAAAATATCTCAAAAACTGCATCATTTGTAGGAGGTATGAGCAGAGACCTTTTAACTACCCTGGACCACCAGCCCTACCGAAGGAAAGGGTGTGCATAAGTCGGCCCTTCCACATAACAGGGGTGGACTACACAGGGGCTATAACTGTTACGGGTGAGGAAACTCCCCATAAAGTTTACATTTGTTTATTTACTTGTGCCTACACAAGGGCAGTCCATCTAGAGCTAGCGGAAGACCTAAGCTCAGAGACATTCCTCAATGTCTTTCGCAGATTTGCCGCTAGAAGGTCTTGTCCTGGCAAGTTAATAAGCGACAACGGAACTAATTTCGTTGGAGCAGCTCCCTTACTGTTGAATATAATGAACGACCCGAAGGTTAAGTCGGCACTGGGAATCGGAAATTGTATTTGGCAGTTCACAGCTCCAAGAGCTCCATGGCAAAATGGATTTACCGAAAGAATGATTGGTATTGTCAAGAACTGCCTGAGGAAAACATTACATAGAACTAAGATCACGAGAGAAGATTTAAGAACAGTAATAACTGAAATTGAAGCCAGGATTAATAATAGACCTCTGACTTATCAAGATGACACTAGCGACTCGCTAGAGGCCTTAACACCGGCTCACATGTTACATGGCAGGAAGCTCCATCCAATGCCTTGTGTGGATATCCAGGAAGAAGTTGATGATCCTAACATAGAAAATAATGATTTAGGACAACACCTTCGGGAGGGATATCAACGTCTGAAAAGGGTGCTGGATACGTGGAATAGACATTGGAGCGAAGAGTATCTTTTGAGCCTACGAGAGAGGTTTATGGAGCTCAAGCTGCCAGCAACAAATCAGTTATTAACATAGGAGATGTGGTCTTGGTGAAGACTGAACAGCCAAGATCCCAGTGGCCATTAGCTAAAGTGATCTCCACACACCCAGATTCTGAAGGGGTGCTGAGACTCGTAAAAATAAAATGCAGGGGACATACCAGTATAAAAACTATTGATAAACTGGTACCCCTTGAGTTAGCAACCACTCCGGATCCAGAGAATGGTGAAGATCAAACGGGTCAAGAGGCGCGACCTAGTAGGGCCGCAGCACAGGGTTCTCGAGAATTATGGAGGGAACTCTTGGCTAAGGGTCATATTACATGATACAACGTATCATTTTCCGCCGGCCCCAAAACTGTGGGAAATATTTTCCCCCAGAGCAGTTGCGCTCTCTAAATTTATCATAGTTTATCCCTGGTTAAAGGCAGAGGACGTAGAGACTGTTGTTAATTATTCAAGCGGTTTTAGTAACCCAGAAACGACGTTCTCTTTAATAATTCTTGTTATTGATAAATTAAATGCTACTGCATTTAACCCCCGTGGACAACTATGCATTGTAAATACATGTAATTATGTGGTATTTTCCACTGACCTAAGCTGCGTCTGCGCGATAGGTGACGTGGCAAGCAGGGAAAGATTTCCCTGTTAAGGCAGATGTGGAATTAAGATATTTACCCAGGGAATAATTGGTCTAACTTTAATTTAAGTGGAACTAAGATTAATTTGTTAGATTTACCCTGTACATATCATGATGTAATTATAACTGTATTTAGTACTGTAAATAACTAAAAGTTGGCAACCTACCATTCTATGAGGGAGGTAGAATTGCCGCGTTCACTCACTCTGTTCCTAGTCGCCCTCAAGCTAGGTTGTACATACGCACCATAAGGACGCTTGCTCAAGCAACTATACCAGGCAGCCTCATCGTCATCGGTTAACGATCACTCCCTCTTCATATAGCTAAGTAACCTTTACGAATTGGCCAATTCAAGGGGGGATTAGCGAAGAGATGAGATAGAAGAATAGTATTGTAGGTGAGTTAAATTTAATTTACGTATCACCTAACTCTGAGACTTGTTTGATTTACTTAAACAACTTTAGGGAAGAGTAACGACCTACGAGTTGTGTAGCGTGAAAATTCTTGCATAGCGGTGTCCCGGCAGGGATACCGACTTGTATACATTAAACTATTTCACATTTTGGTGCCCAGAAAGAGGGCCCCGATTTGTTTAACAGAATTACTCTACATTTTTCACACAGAGGTTGAAGGGACCCAGTAAGAGGAGAAAAGTTATTGAGATGAAAAGCCTTTGACTCCACCCAACTGAGAAGAGCTGTATGTGGGGAGACTCCCCACACATGAGAGTTGTACTCTACACAGGGGCTGATAAAACACATGTATAAAGGCAGCAACTGTTTAGGGGTAAAAAAGGAACTGAGTCAGCTTAGCACACCTAATCTCTTGAAAGCAGAGTTTACAAGAGATGTAATGTGATCTTTCCAAGATAAGTCCCGAGTGAATAAAACCCCAAGCATGTTCAAGGATGATGCAGGTTTAAGCTGAATATTATTAAACATTAGTGGATACACCTGTGGAAAATTTTGTTGGGTTGATACAGTAGGTGTAAGAACTGAGTCTTCGATGCATTAAAAACAAGATTATTTTTACCCCAGTAAGAGATATGAGCCAAGTCAAACATTAGGTGTGCCATACCCACATCCCTTGATTGTTGAAGTAACTGCTGAGATGGCCGTTGCAGGAGCCAAATGGAAAGGTGAAGGGTGGAGTCATCAGCGTACGAGTGGATAGCGTTAGATGTACAGCTTAGAAGGTCATTGATGAATAAAAGGAAGAGAGTTGTGATAGGACAGAGCCCTGAGAAACATTACTGTTGATAGATCTAGGAGAAGAACGATGGCCGTCTACAACAGCGGCTATAGACCAGAAAGGAAGCTATAGATGAAGGCACAGATAGAAGGATAGAGACCCTATGGGGGCAGTTTGGAGATTAAAGATTTATGCCAGACTCGATCGAAAGGCTTTGAGATGTCAAGTGCAATAATGGCAAAGCTTTCGCCAATGTCCCGCAGGAAGGATGACCAGGAGTCTGAAAGGTAGATGAGAAGATCGCCAGTGGAGCGACCTTGACGGTACCCATATTGACGATCAAAAAGAAGGTTGTGATAGGAAAGATGCTTTAAAATTTTCCTATTAAGAATTGACTCAAAAACTTTTGAGATACAGGATGTTAAAGCAATTGGACGATAGTTAGAGGGTTGGGAATAGTCACCCTTCTTTGGGACTGGCTGAATGAGAGCAAACATCTAGCAAGAAAGAAAGGTACAAGTTGACAGACAAAGGCGAAAGAGTTTACCTAGGCAGGGTGTAAGCACAGAAGCACTGTTCTTGAGGACAACAGGAGGGACTCCATCAGGCCCATATGCCTTCTTTGTGTTGAGGCCTGTGATGGCAGAAAATATATCAGCTGAAGATATTTTAGTGTCAGCCATTAGGAAATCAGAGAGGGGGAAGTGATGGAGGAACAGCACCGGAATCGTCTACAGTGGAATTGAAGGAGAAAGTCTGAGTGAAGTGATCTGCTTTATCAGTAGAAGAAATAGCGACAGATCCATCAGAGTAGAAAAGAGGAGGGAAGGATGATGAGGTAAAGCTGTTAGAAAGGTTTTTGGCAAGGTGCCAGAAGGAGCGGGAAGAAATCGAGTTGAGAGCATTGATCACGGATGAAATTATTTTTTAGCAGAGTGAAGAACAGACTTAGCACGATTCCGGGCAGAAACGTAAAAAAGATGTGATTCAGGGGTGGGTTGGCTCCTGTACATTTTATAGACCCTCTCCTTGTTGTGGATAGCTTTAGAACAAGAATGATAAAACCAAGGCTTTCTTGCATTAGTCAAAGGATATGAGAAAGGAATGTATGCTTCCATGTCCGAGAGAACAACCTCTGTAATGCGCAAGGCACACTCAGATGGCTCCCGGCCATGGAAGCAATAATCATTCCAGGGAAAATCAAAGAAGTACTGCCTGAGGGCCTCCCAATCCACAGCTCCAAAGTGCCACAGACGATGTTTCTTTGGAGGGTCCACAGGCCATACCGGAGCGATAGGACACGTTAAGGTAATAAGGTTGCGATCGGAGGAGCCCAACAGAGGGAAAAGGTTAACAGTGTAAGTAGAAGGATTAGCTGTAAGAAAGAGGTCAAGTATGTTGGAGATCTCTCCGAGGTGGTCAGGAATACGGGTACGGTGCTGTACAAGCTGCTCTAGGTCATTAAGGATAGAAAAGATGTAGGCTTGTTCACCAGGTGGATTAGTGAAAGGAGAAGAGAGTCAAAGGCGGTGGTGAACACTGAAATCTCCTAGAAAGGAGGTTTCAGAGAAAGGAGGAATAGAGAGAATGTGTTCCATCGTAGAAGAAAGTAAGCATATGTAATAGAGTAAGCATATATAAGCTGTCGAAAAGGAGAGAACGAGAAATTGTTTTGCAGAAATGATCCAGGCCTTTGAGAATATTCATGCATCGGTATATGAATTAACTGTCAGTTAATTGGGGGGGGGGAGAGAGAGAGAGATTCCTTTATTTAGCTTTGATAGACTCCCCAAACCGGATGGGTTAGATACACCCAAAATAAGCACCTTTAGTACGTGAGGCCTTTCCTAAGTTAACTCATATCATTTGACAGTAGCAAGGATAAACTAAGAATGGCTTCACCCTAATTAGATGGGTTAACCATTTTTTTTATGTCTTACTGACCTTTGTTTCTGTGCATCTTTATATTCGAGTCTTATTATTATATCTGTGTATATTCCTCTTTCTCTTCTAATGTATCTTCCTCCGTCTGCTAAAATTCGTTTCTGGTGTCCTCTTCATTCTCTTCGTCCTTTACTTTTATCTCTGTGTCTTCTCTGTTTCCTAGTTTCTATTTCATTTCTCAGTCTTTCTCTTAGTCCCTTATTACCCGTACTGGCCCCGGAGGGGCTCGGGGACGGGTATTGTTTTCACTTAGTTTGTGTTTTTGTTTGTTTGTCTGTCTCTTTGTTGAAAACGTTACGCGAAAACTACGGGTTCGATTTTGACTAAAATTACAGGGATGATGGGCTACGACCTCCTGATCACCTGATTATATTTTGGGCCTAATTGGGCCAAGGCCTAGGCTGTAGGCCCAATAAATGGAAAATAACGGGGACGCAAGAAGTGGCTCAAAAACGCCATTTTCCACTAGTACACGACCCCCCCCCACACACACACAACGCATTCATCGTCAGGTGTCGTCATGTTGATGCACAGAATTTCCCAGGCATTCTACTGCGCAGCTTGGGGTACAAGGTGGCGGGCACGCCATTACAGGCGCAGCTTGTGCATAGTGCAGATCTGCTCTCTGCAGCTAACCTGTCATGTAAAATGTTTGGCTTTTTTTTTTGCTGCTCCATCCTGGCCTGTACTTCGCTGCACCATGCCTCCAGTCGCAAGAGTTAAGAAACTTCTGACGCATGCAACCAAGTTAGAGATTATGAAGATGAAGGAGGAGGGACAAGGAAACACCACTATCGAGAAAGCCCCAGGACTGGCTGAATCAACAGTGAGGACCGTGTGGAAGAACTGCAATGCCATCAGGGCTCTAGTGAAGACGTATGGTGCATCTGAACTAGACTGCCGTTCCCGGGTGGGAAATTGTGCGATGATACTAATGGAACAGTAACTTGCCACCTTCATAATGAGGAAGGAGAAGGAAGGTGTTCCATTGAATGGCAGATTTATTCGGAACCAAGCCCAGCTCTTTTACAAGGCAGCATCTCGCAAATTAAATGTGGAGAAACCTTTCTAGGCAATGGTAGGATGGCTGCACCGTTTTTTGCAAAACAAAGAACTCCGTCACATCAAAGTGTCTGTTGAACATGCCTTTGCCGACGAGCTGGCCACGAGAGAGTATCCTGCGATACTTAGACACTTCTTGAAGAAGGACAGTATACCAAGGACCAGATCTACAACATTGACGAAACGTCGTTACACTACAAGGCCGTGCCCAAATCGACTTACATCGTTAAAAAACAGAAACAAGCCCCCAGTTGCAAGCTCCAGAAGTGTACGATGACGGTAATGTTCGCTGTAAACCTGTCTGGGAGCCACAAGATGAGGCCAGTTGTTGTAGTCATAGCTTCACACCCAAGGTGCTACAAAAACCTCATGAACATGGACGCCAGTTGCGTGTACTCGTATAAGTCTGCAAATGGTTGGATGACCAGGAACATTATGGCAGCCTGGTTAAGGAGGCATTGTATCCCCAGTGCTAGGGCCAAGTGTAGGGAACTTGGCATTCCATTTAACCCCTAAATACCGAAGCACGTCAATGTACTTTAGCCCTCTCAGCCGAATCACATCAATATAGTGTGGCTTGTAAAAAACTGCCTGCGCATTGCTCTGCCCCGATTGTGACATATATCCCTTCAAGCCAATGAGAACTAACCCCTCCAGCCTCGGGTTGGGTGATCCGGCCACTCTGGGGGCAGGGGGGGTCACCCCCCCCTCTCGGCCCACCCATTGCCTGAATGTTTCGTCATCTGTCATGTAGACCCTCCCACCCTCCCACCCCTCTGTACGCCCCAGCAAGACATTGTTTGTCGAAATTTACCCCTTCCCCAACCAAGAGGCCCATTCCATTCCCCTCCAGCCCCCCCACCATCCCCCCTACCTTGTATACCTCTACCTACCCTACCCCCGCCCTCCCTTTCGGCTCCATACTACCCTCCTACCCCCAATAAACAATCGTGTGATAGCGAGCACGCAGCTTGGCTTGCTCCCCCCCCCATGCCTCCCCTCCCCCACTCACCCCATCCCCAACACATGTACACATGCTTTATATGTATTGCCTTCATGTTTTTTTTTTCCTTGTGCCTTTTCATACCTGAACATAATAAATGCTTCTCTGTATGCTATTCTATACTCGCAAACACATGCACTTACAGGCATCTGAGCCCCAGCTCCCACACCACCACCCAGCACCCTCCCCCCACCACCACCCCTCCAACACGATACATCTGTTACTCCCTATACGTGAATTATCTCCCCACACCTGCAAACACACCTGCTTGCATGGTTGATATGCTAAATCACATATATTTTGTTTGTTTCAACTAGCCAAATTGGTTGTTACCGTAAATGATCTCCCAAGGTTCAACGTACTCTTGTGGACGTTCTCCCAGATCGAATTTTCTCTCTCCACACGTACAAACACATCTGTTTTCATAGTAGTTGGTCAAGAATAAACTCAAGTGATCTACTTTGATGAGAAAAGATGGCTTTTGTCACGGGGTTTCTATAAATATCACTGGGTTTTTAAAATATCTGCTCAATATTATTTAATTGATAATAATATTCAATAATATTGAAGAGCAGAGACAATGATTGTCTTGCAACATCAAGCAACGATTACTTTACGCTGGCTTGTGCACGATTCTCTAAGAACGAGAATTTATAAACTTTCTCAACAGTACACAGCAGAGACTAATTACTCAATTGCTGTTCATTAGTACTGTAGCCTCTGGAGAAAGTTACTTCACCCCTGACAATAAATAGCTAATACTAACATCAGGTTCTTGCTGATGCTTAACTCCTAGGAGGCACAACGGATTTTAAGTTTAATACAAAACTGGTCTAAGTACCAGTTATGAATAGCAAAACGTTTATGCAAGCTAGGAGCTATATGGGAAATAAGCTTAATTATGGAGAAATGAAACAAGAGTTTACTTTACATTAAGCTCAAGCAAAAGAACTGTTAAATTTATTGATTACAAAATAAATTTAACATTACAATTCAAAATCAAATTAATGAGATCGCACTCACTCACTCACACAAGAGCTAAATCCTTACACCTAGGAAAAACACCTTAATTAAACTCTTAAGACTAGGGAAATACAAAAAGGAAATACTGGTCGATGAATGCTGCGTATCACCCAAAGCTGAACCAGGGATGGGAGTCTGGAGACTGTACTAGTGGAGCTTGGGTGCTAGCTGACCTCTCACACTTCTGGAGCACAGGACCTCTCTCCATCACAACAAACACTTGACTGCGTAAGTCGTGGGAAAAAAGGGGGAGCAGTAGGCCGCATTTTTCTAACGGTCGAGTGAGCGAGACGCACCCAAAACAAATTGTTCAGCGGAAGCGCCAATGTCTCACGCAAAGACGATAACGTATGACACTGAAAAATTGATTTGACAAAGCTTCTGTCCGAATGAGCGGTTAACTGAACAATAAACAGTGAGTTTTCCACTAATAGTTCGTGGCTTCTCACAAAAGGGAAATGTCGCAAATTTGATTCGTGACATTACGCCCCTACAAAATTAAATTTTTTCCTTATGGGAAAAAATTTGTGGAATATATATATATGTACACATCTAACTCAGTCACACAAGATTCACACTGTGGTTTGTGTGCTATCCTGCTACAGGAGAAAGTCGCAGTCGCCAGTGAGCGAAAAAAAACCTCGTATTTAAGTTAATAGAAGCAAGCTTGAGGGAAAAAGTCCGTGACGACGGTGAAAATCCTGTACTCAGGACAAACTGAGCGAAAATTCGCTACATTTACACTGACAACTAATTGTTGTGTAGCGTGGTGTATGTAATACACGGTGTAGGTGTGACAGTTGTAGTGTAACTGTACCTATGTGTAAAATGACACAATAAATAATAATATGACGACGACGAAGGCAGAGAAGAGGCGGCAGTGTGCGGCAGACGATCAGCTGGCCCGCACAGCAAAACTGCTACACCCATTGCTGTACCTGCAAAACCAATTAAGGTGGAGCATCAAAAGTGTCAGTGAGACAAAATTCTTATTAAGTTACAATTACTCTCTCTGCCTAGCAATCAGTACATGCTATGAAAAATACACTCTGGCCGAAAAATACAAGTGACAGCCTAAGCTTCGTACATTCGAGGTCGCCATTAATTATAGCACACGATTAGTGACGGCAAGTTGAGAATCCTTGTGCAAACTCGGGTCTTCTATAGCCTCGAACTGCACACGGGTCCTCAACCTGTGCCTTAACCTACAGTACTTATATTAGTATTGGAGAGCTGAGAATCCTTGTGCAAACTCGGGTCTTCCATAGCCTCAAGTCGCCTCTGCGGAGTTCTCACTTCCCCCTTAACCTACAGTACTTATATTAGTATCGGGGAGCTGAGAATCCTTGTGCAAACTTGGGTCTTCCATAGCCTCGAATCGCCTCTGCGGAGTTCTCTTTCGAACTTCCCCCTTAACCTACGGTACATAATTTGTATGTACAGGCCCTGGACATAATGTGTCCTGTGGGGCCAATGAGCTTGACGTCAGGTCTGCACCCACTTCACCACTACCCTGTCTCTCAACTGACTCAGAGATTACAGGTGTGGTTATGAATGGCACAGGAAGGACATGTCCTTGATTAGTGGTGTTACTTTGACACACACTGCAGGAACGGACAAAACTATCTATGTCTCGTCCCATCCCTGGCCAGAAAAAGTCAGCTCGGATACAGCACTGGGTCTTCCTTTTGCCCATGTGACCTCCTGAGGCTGAACAATGACCCCACTGTAACACTGCTAGGTGGTACTTGGCGGGAACGACAAACTGCAGTCGAACCTCGCCCTCGGGTGTTCGTGACTCACGGTAGAGCCGTCCTTGTTTGCGAAGGAACTTGGCTTGACCTCCCCGTGAATACTTAATCACTCGACCCTTTTGTTTGTTCCGCACGGCAGCAAGTGTCGGGTCAGAATGTTGTTCTTGTACAACAAGTTGACTATACATCAGATCTTGCGGCGATTCAATGATCACTGGGGTGACACAGTCTGGAGCCTCAGCCATGGCTCGTGTTACCGCAGCAGCCGAAGTCTGAGTAGCGTCATCATCGGAGCAACTATCCTTGACACCGGAAATATTTCCGATGATGAGTTCAAATAAAGGTTCTGGCATGACAACTGCAAGTGTCGTACCAGTATAAAATGGAGATGCCACCTGGATACATGCCTCAGGGAACAGTCTCACTGATCCATCAATAAGGTTTGCATGGATCTGTCGACCTGTATACTGCTCAGGCCAAACTAGACTCTCTCAGGACCTTCACAGGAATGTCTCCCACAAACCCTGGCTGAACAAGGAAGGTACTGTCACCTGTGGGAGGGCCTGTGGAGGAAGCAGCTAGCCACTCATGAGGCTGCTGAATTGATGCGGCAAACATTGTGCCTTGTGAATTATATTGGGAAGATGGAACATTGGCCATCTGTGGAGGGGGGTTCACTGTCACTGTGGGACTAGTGAACTGTGGGGGAGTACCCATACTGGTAGGGACGTGACCACCATGCTGCTGAGCTGGTGGTGAAAAAGTTTGTCCCGACGGTCGGTTGCGTGGCTGATACTGCTTCGCAAACGAATGCTAATAACACAAATAAAGAATACAGACACAAGCTAGTGGTGACCAGTCTTATCTAGTTAACTGGCAAAGATTAGAGCAAAAATGCAAATGACTGGGAAGACTCAATAATAAACACAATGGGTACGGTGACTTCCCAGGAGCAAATAAAATCGTCTAGCATTACCAAGAATAAACTACTAAATAGAGTTAAGTACTCTATGGATTAATAAAGCAAAAATTCACTTGCTAAATTAACGGTAAACACCAGTAAGCTTGTGCCTATAAACTTTAATGATAAATACCTAAATATGAACGAGTGAGTACTATCTCGTGAATAGCTTTAGAGCTAGGAGTTAATATCCTCGAATGAGGTCGCCAATTGTCACGAGGTTTTTATAAATATCACTGGGTTTTTAAAATATCTGCTCAATATTATTTAATTGATAATAATATTCAATAATATTGAAGAGCAGAGACAATGATTGTCTTGCAACATCAAGCAACGATTACTTTACGCTGGCTTGTGCACGATTCTCTAAGAACGAGAATTTATAAACTTTCTCAACAGTACACAGCAGAGACTAATTACTCAATTGCTGTTCATTAGTACTGTAGCCTCTGGAGAAAGTTACTTCACCCCTGACAATAAATAACTAATACTAACATCAGGTTCTTGCTGATGCTTAACTCCTAGGAGGCACAACGGATTTTAAGTTTAATACAAAACTGGTCTAAGTACCAGTTATGAATAGCAAAACGTTTATGCAAGCTAGGAGCTATATGGGAAATAAGCTTAATTATGGAGAAATGAAACAAGAGTTTACTTTACATTAAGCTCAAGCAAAAGAACTGTTAAATTTATTGATTACAAAATAAATTTAACATTACAATTCAAAATCAAATTAATGAGATCGCACTCACTCACTCACACAAGAGCTAAATCCTTACGCCTAGGAAAAACACCTTAATTAAACTCTTAAGACTAGGGAAATACAAAAAGGAAATACTGGTCGATGAATGCTGCGTATCACCCAAAGCTGAACCAGGGATGGGAGTCTGGAGACTGTACTAGTGGAGCTTGGGTGCTAGCTGACCTCTCACACTTCTGGAGCACAGGACCTCTCTCCGTCACAACAAACACTTGACTGCGTAAGTCGTGGGGAAAAAAGGGGGAGCAGTAGGCCGCATTTTTCTAACGGTCGAGTGAGCGAGACGCACCCAAAACAAATTGTTCAGCGGAAGCGCCAATGTCTCACGCAAAGACGATAACGTATGACACTGAAAAATTGATTTGACAAAGCTTCCATCCGAATGAGCGGTTAACTGAACAATAAACAGTGAGTTTTCCACTAATAGTTCGTGGCTTCTCACAAAAGGAAAATGTCGCAAATTTGATTCGTGACAGCTTTATCCAACCTCCATCCCTACAAACCTTCTCCCCACAGGGTACTTTCTCTCTCCAAAAGTAAGTAATCTCCCCACACCCCAAAACACCTGTTCTAGAGGGTTTGGTGTGACATATAATATTGCAATGACGTATTTCAATAATAGAAATAGTTAGTTATCATAACTATGGGGGCTTTCAAAAATTTTGGGGTAACTATTTTTTGTTTAACTTTATCCTTGATTGTGCGGTAACCATTAGGCCTAGGGAGGTGCCGATTGTGCTGTCAGGTGTGTAAATTCTTCCTCTTTAGCCAGAACATATTGATTTTCCCCTTGGTGAAAGTCAAAAACACCCTCAAATTGTGGCTCCAGTGGCAGACGAGCCAGATCTAATTGTGGGATTTAGGGGTTAAGATGCTCGTCGTGCTAGACAATGCACCAAGTCACTCTCCATACCTAGAAGAACTGCACAAGGATTGTCGTGTTGTGGTTCTGCCGCCCCGGACGACGTCACTAATGCAGCCACTGGATCAAGAACTGATCGCAACTGTGAAGCACTTCTACCACAAGCAAGTGTACGACTACCTATGCAGTAAGACTGACACACAACAGGAGCTTCATGCCTTACAAGAAGATCACGACGAAGACCTTCATGAGGCACCTGCTGCTGTACCATCTCCGCCAGCAGCTGTATCCCGACCTGCCACAGGTGACCTGACTGTTGAGGCATTTTGGCGTCGTTTTACAGTGAAGGACGCAGTTGACTTTCTCCTACAAGCATGGCACCAGATTACACCTGCAACAGTAAACCATGAGTGGTGAATGCTCGTGCCTTACCTATGCACGACCCAAGAGACTGCCATTCAAGCATTGGCCAAGGCTGAGGCAGCAACACTGACAGCAGCACAAGCTGTACCAGGTTTCGAGGACATTACGTAGGCGAATATACGGGAAGTGCACGCTGCTAATGAGGAACAGCCTCCCGAGGAAGTCTTGCAACGGATAGATGAGGCTGACGCAGAGCCCGACACCAGGCAGAGTCAAGTTGAGCAGTCTAGTGTGATGGAGGGGAATATAGAGCTGTGTATGTCAAGAATAAGCAAGATCCTTGCTGCCATGGATAAGCTCAAGGAAGAAGTAAAGGAACAGGAAGTGAGCAGCCTAAGAATAGAGGAAGTTTTGGTTGGTATCGACAAATTCTTCCGTTTTTACACAGACAGGCACAGGCAAGAAACAAGCAGGAGAAGACAGACGCTCATAACAAGCTACACACAGTGGGCTCAAGTTGGTGAAATTGAGGAACCAGCTGCATGGTCTGATACTGTTCCTGTTGATGATGAAGAAGATGCAATGTCAGAAGTGTCAGCATTGGACTTCGAGGGGTTTATGGCCGAAGTGAATGACTTTGAGGCTCCTGGGGAAGGTGCTCATAAGAGGAGTCTGTGGAAGGAACTGTTGGTGCGGCAAGGGGTATAGCGCTGTAAGTGTTGCCGTGCCTCGGTACCCGTTATTTAAGTCCATCAGGCCTATTGTCTACTGTCGTTATGGTGACTACCCATATTTTTGGTACTGTAGCAATATCTGTAGTACAACGTCTGAAAATTTTGACCTTTATTATGTCTCTAAGGGCCAAAAAATGCCCAGGTGTGAGGGGGTACCACCCATATGTAATTTTTCCCATAAGATATGTATTCACAGTGTCCGATTTCACAGTGCACAAGGACCAGGACCGCCCAATCTCTCGTGCACTGTGCGAGCCCACTGTATATACTGTATATATATACTGTATATATATATATATATATATATATATATATATAATATATATCATACATATATATATATATATATATATATATATATATATATATATATATATATATATATATATATATATGAGGAGCGTAGGAGCCCGGGGCTAGGCAAGTTGGTCCTGGCATTTAAGATGAGAGTGACCAGCCTCACTCATCCCTGAGTGGCATTACCTTAGCAATAAACCCCAACCATCCCTTGGATATAAACCTTCACCGGCTCATCTGATTGGAGCACCGTTATTACCCACTAAACCATCAGGCGCCAAAATTTGGTTAAATGGTTACCACCCACATAGTAAATGGTTTCCTGGTGTACAGGAAACCATTTGGCTTTTCACTCAGTGTAGAGTCACCCATGAGCAGAAGGAAGAGGAAAGAATGAAGGAAAGAAAGACAGAAGAGGATGGATGGAAAGAAGTATGGAGGACAGGAAAGGACAGACACCAGAGAGCAACACTACATCAAATGAGTGGATGGTGAGTGCCCCACCTACCACACATTTCTACAGTCTCTCTCTCTCTCTCTCTCTCTCTCTCTCTTTATATATATATATATATATATATATATATATATATATATATATATATATATATATATATATATATATATATATATATATATATATATATATATTGCTAGACGCCTCAGTCCCGTTTGGGGTGGCCACAAACAAATCGCCTCCACGTCGCCCTGTTCCCCGCCATTTCACTGTCCTCTTCCCAACTCACACCCCCCTCTCTCATATACCTCTCCACCCCATCCCTCCATCTCATCCTCGGCCTCCCCCTCTCCCCCCCCCTCCACCTCACTCACATACACTCTCTTCGACAGTCTTTGACTCTCCATCCTCTCCACATGACCAAACCACCTCAGTGTATTCCTCCTAAAGCATCCTATCACATCTACATCAACACCACAACGCTCCTTTATATACTCATTTGTCAGCCTGTCTCTTCATGTGACTCCACAGGTTCCTCTTAAATAACTCATTTCCACTGCTCTCGCTCTTGACTTGTGCCCCTCCAACAACGTCCAAGCTTCATTTCCATACGTTAGAGTTGGTATCACAATACTGTCATGTAGTAACTTTTTCACTTCCATGCTCACTTCCCTGTTTCTTATCACTGCTTTCAAGGAACCAGCAACCTTTCTTCCCTGCTGTACCCTTTCAAGCACTTCACCCTCCAAACCTCCATCCTTACTCATCACACTACCCAAGTACTTAAACGTACTCACATTTTCCAATTCTTCACCATCCAACCTCGCTGTACATTCACTGACTTCACCTCTCTCAAAGACCATCACTTTACTCTTTCCTACATTCACCTTTAGATTCCGTTTCATAAACTCTCTCTCAAACTCATCCACCAAGCCTTGCTGCTCCCCTTCGTCTTCACTCAACAACACAGTATCATCTGCAAACAACAATACAGGGAGTTTCCAAACATTACCCTCTCTCACCCGGGCCACTCCAACATCCACTACCCTACCTTGTACCTCTTTTATTACCCCATCCATGTACAGATTGAACAACCATGGAGACATGACACATCCCTGTTTCAACCCAACCTTCAAAGAGAAAAATTCACTCAGTTCACCATCCACACGCACTGCAGCCTTAGCACCATCATACATACTCTTCACAGCATTCAACAACTTCCCATCTACCTCATATATTCTTAATACTTTCCACAATCCTTGTCTATCCACCCTGTAAAATGCTTTCTCCAAATCCATGAAAGCCGCATACAACTTCTTTCCATTCTCTAGAAACTTTTCCACTAAAGATCTAAGAATGAATATCTGATCTACACAACCTCTTCCCTTCCTAAAGCCTCCTGTTCTTCTCCAACTAATTCCTCTGTTATTTGCCTAACTCTGTCAATAAGTATCCTACCATAACTTTTCCTGTTATACTAAGAAGACAAATGCCCCTATGATTACCACACACTTCTTTTTCCCCTTTTCCTTTGTACAAGGGAATAATTATACCTGAATTCCAGTCCTCCGGAACTCTACCTTCCTCCCAGGCCAATCTGCACATCTTCCACATCCATTCTACTACTATCTCTTCCCCATGCTTCAACATTTCACCACACACTTAATCAATTCCTGGGGCTTTCCCCAGTTTAACTTTCTTCATTGCTTCCACAACTTCTATCCTACTGATTTCTTCCTGTCTTCTCACCTCCCTCCTTCTCCTAGCCATTCCCCAGCTACTTATACTGGCATCACTTCCATCCTCTATGATCAACAGTTCCTTAAAGTGTTCTCTCCATCTGCTCACTTTTTCTCCCTTCTCCACTAGTAATCATTTACCTATCGTCGGAGTATGTGGCACAATGCAATACCTGGTGCTGCACGCTCGGCTCCATTAAAACAATATCCGGCGAAATTATGCAATATCCTGCACCGAAATGGGATGTAACCAATGATTCTATGCAACATCCGGCACTGAGTTGATTCAACCGGCTCAAAAATGGTACCCAACCGGCACTGCTTTACTGTATTAATGTATTGTATCAATATTTTTTGTAACTAATGCTTAAATATCATCTTTTACTCATGGGAATGTTGCCAGGATACGGGTTCGAGACGGATATTAGCACAATACCTTGCTCGACACCTAATAGTGAGCTGATGGGGGTACTATGGAATATCCAGTGTTTCACAGTAACCAGTGCAGAGCTTGGCAAAATTATGCCCAATAAGTGAGAATTTAATATATATATATATATATATATATATATATATATATATATATATATATATGTGTGTGTGTGTGTGTGTGTGTGTGTGTAGGGAGTTGATTGTAGCACCAGTCAAACAGGGAGGTACTCCCAGGGTGGATGGACAGCTGATGAAACGGAGAGATGGAGATGCTGTTTCATCAGCCCACAGGAATAGCTTCTGACCATCCCCCTTTGCTGAACATTTTGTTTTGGTATCACAGTGAGTTGGCCAGCATACTCTTCTATACAACTTCCTGTCAACAACACACCACATGGACATTGCACACCAAACTTCTTACTATGAATTTAGATAAAATAGATCTCAACACACAAATTAGGAGCTCCCAAGGAGGGGCTATCAAAGCCCCCCCCAGACCAGCCCCTTTCCCGGTGACGGCCATGTGAGATGAATGGAATCGCTGTCTGACTCACTCTATATTTACTTACGCACCATTCATTGTCTTTCCTGCAACTTTCTTGTTGTAGAACATCGCCTCTTTTTCTCTAGACCTCACCTTCTCTTCAAAATTGAGACTCAGCTGTGTGAGGTGATTGATAGAAAATCCTTATCTGAATCTCCGTAATTTCTCTAAGTTCACCTCGAAGCAAATGGTGCATGTTGTGCATAGGTGCAGAATACCGTATCTTCCTCTTTCATTACTGAATTTGAATCTTCTGAATTCTTTATTCTCTGTCTTAGGCCATCCTGTCATTTACTGACGAAATATACCCGTGTTGTGTACGTACAGTCTGTCGTCCCTGACGCTGGTATATGCTTCCGCACCGACTCACGTTAGGCAAATATCACATTAGAGGGACTCTTGAAAACCTCTATTTCCTTCCGGACCCCTGCCCAAAGTCCACTTCCCCCGCCCCCAGGGTGCAAAATTTTTTATACCCCCCAATTTAAACCTCCTAAAAGAACTAATATGGTTACAAAAAATACATTAGGCCAATAGGACTTTTTTATTTATTGTACCTTATATGAGGAGAAGCGCAGACACATCGCCGGAGATGAGGTAGAGGGGGAGAACACAAGGCTAGCTGAGGAGGAGGATGTGGGTAGGAGTGGGCCGAGAGGGGAACACAGGAGGCAGGAGTGAGGTAAGGGGGTCCTGACTGGTTGGGTGGCTGGGAGAGCAAGAAAGGTGAAGCATGATTGGCGGGCGATGACGACAAGCATTGTGAGGCAGAGCGACTCACATCATATCACAGCCCACCCGGTTCAAATTACTGTGTTACGCTAACAGTGCCCACGTTAGAATGTTTATTTCCTTCTGCAAAATCATGCTGCATTAGAGCATTATCGCACTGCAGCAAAGCGCATTAGGGGAGGACTGACTGTATCCCCAAATTCTGTTGACCCTGAAATATTCTTTAACTATCTTACTTCTAACATGAAACAGATCCTAACAATTTCTCCACTTCCTGAAATCATCATTCTAGGTGACTGCAAATTTCACCACCACCTTTAGTTCTCCTCTCCTTTCACTGATCCACCTGCTGCACAAGCCTACATTTTATCGATCCTTAATGACCTAGAGCAGCTTGTACACCACCCTATACATATCCCTGACTGCCTTGAAGAGAGTTCCAACATACTTGATGTCGTCCATACAACTAATCTTTGTATTTATGCTGTTAATCTCTTCTCTCCATTGGGGTCCTCTGAACACAGCCTTATCACCTTAACTTTTCCAGTCACCTCAGTAAGGCGTGTGCACCCTCCCAAGAAGTGGCGGCTGCAGCACTTTTGAGCTACTGATTGGGAGGCAGTCAGGCAGAAATTCTTTAATTTTGTCTGGCTTGATTATTGCTTCTATGGCCATGAGCCATCTGAATGTGCCTCACACATTACGAGGGTTCTCTTTCGGGCATGGAAGCATACATTCCATTCTCTTATCCTGTGACTATTTAACAAAAAAAAAGTTTAATCACGTTTCTTCTCATGCTGTCCACAATAAGGTGAAGGCTTTATCAACCGTACCATAACCAACCCACCCCTGAATCTCATCACTTTTATGTCTCTGTCCAGAACCGTATTAAGTCTGTTCTTTAGTGTGCCAAGAAAAATTTCATTTGTTCTAAATGCTCTGAACTCTCTGTCTCACATTCTTCCCACTCCTGGCATCTTGTCAGAAACTTTCTAACAATTTTAATTCATCAGCCTTCCCTCCTCTGTTCCACTATGATGGTTCACTAGCTGTTTCTTCTATTGAAAAAGCAGGTTTCTTTGCTTAGTCTTTCTCCTCCAATTTCACCTCAGATGATTCCAGCGCTGTTCCTCCATGACTTCCCATCTCTTACTTCCTCATGACTGACGTTAAAATTTCTTCAGCAGATGCACTCTCTTCCATCACTGGCTTCAGTACTATAGTAGCGGCGCAAGACTTTAAGGTTGTCGTTATCGTATCCTGGCAACCTATCATTCAAAAGTGCGTCCGATTTCGCATTATATTATAAGCATATCATATTATTATGCACGAATATATTATACACGAATATTATTATACACGAACGTATAATACACGAATCACATGCGTCTCATATTATATACGAAATCAGACGCACTTTTGAATGCTAGGTTGCCAGGGTACGCTAATAACAACCTAAGAGTCGCTCGCCGCGACTATAACAAGGCAAATGGGCCTGATGGGGTCCCCTCTTTGCCCTCAAGAACTGCGTTTCTGTGCTTAGCCCCTGCCTAGGAAAACTCTTTTGCATTTGTCTGTTGAGTTGTACGTTTCCTTTTTGTCGGAAGTTTGCTGTCTTTCAGCCTGTCCCAAAGAAGGGTAACCGTTCTCAGCCCTTTAGCTATCATCCATTTGCTTTAACATCCTGTATTTCTGAAGTTCTTGATCAGTTATTAACAAAAAGAATCACCTTGTCATAACCTTCTTTCTGATCGCCAATATGGATTTCTCCACGGACGATCCCCTTGCCATCTTCTCACTTAATCTTGGTCATCCCCCTTTCGGTACAGTGCCGAAAACGTTGGCATTCCACAACACATGTCAAAGGTTTTTGATCGACTCCAATTCTTTAATTTCCAAACTGACAATTAATGGTTTCTATCTTACAATCTGTGCTTTCATATCTAGGTTCCTTTTGGGTAATTCTGTAGCTGATGTTGTAGACGTCGACCATTCTTCTCCTAAGGCCATCAGTAGTGGTGCTCCTCAGGATTCTGTCATATCACAATTTTCATCCTTCTATTCATCAATGATCTCAGTTGTACATCTAAATCCACCTTCGTATATGATGCTGACTCCATCCTTCACCTTTCCATTTCCTCCTCGTAGAATCTGTCTCAGCAGTTACTTCAACAAAAAAAGGATGAGGCTATGGCACACCTAATGTCTGACTTAGCTAGTATCTCGAACTGGGACAAAAATAATCTTGTTTTTAATTCATCAAAAACTCACGCCGTACATCTTTCGACCTGTCGAAATACTCCACAGGAGTATCCTTTAATTTTTATACAATATCCAACTAAATCTTGCATCATCATTGAACATTCTTGGCCTTTCATTCTCTTGGGATTTATCTTCGAAAGATCATTTTACCTTTCTTGTAAACTCTGCTTCCAAGAGATAACATGCTAAGTCGATTGATGTACCCTTTGCTCCTACACAGTTGTTGACCTTATATAGGGATTTTATTCGTCCCTGTGTAGAGCACAACTCTCATGTTTGGGGAGACTCAACACATACAGCTGTTCTCAACAAGGTGAAGTCAGAGGTTTTTTCTTCTCATTAACTCTCCTACTTTTATTGGCTCCCTTCAACCTCCGTCTCCGCACTTCCTCGCCGCACGCATGCATCTTGTTCTCTTTTCTAACACTTATTAAATGGTCGCTGCATCCCTGAGCTATCTGCTTGCATCTTTCCACTACTATGGCTGGTGCGTATTACCCGTCCTGCAGCGTATTCTTATCCCTTTTCTTCCCAGCTCTGTAATGCAAGAGTTAACCATTACTTCTAGTCCTTTTTATATGCAACAAGTAATCTCTGAAATTGTCTTTCTCTGCCTGTATTTCCTAGTGCGTATAATCTCCAGTTTCTTAAACGAAGTGTGTCAAAGCACCTACAAATGAACCGATCTTGGATTTGGCTTTTTTTTTTTTTTTTTTTAAGAAACAAACATCCGGGCTCCTTGCCTTTGGTTCTTTCTTTCTTGCATTTTACGTATGTATATATAAATATAAACTAAATATAAATAAATATACAGTATATATATATATATATATATATATATATATATATATATATATATATATATATATATATATATATATATATACGCGGTATATAGATAGATAGATAGATAGATAATTTTTCTCTAAGATTTTCCAGTGAGAATTTTGTTTATGTATCGACTGTATCTGACAATCAAAAGTTGTCGGGAAGTTGGCTACCGAATTACCATCATCTTTTGTAGATAATGTATCCATACGCTGATATATGTACCGGTATTTTTCTCCATAAATGTATCTAAATCTAAAACCACAACCTTCCCTTCCCCTCTCTCTCTCTCTCTCTCTCTCTCTCTCTCTCTCTCATTACTGTCCCTTTCCCCCCCAGACGTACGCGTTGCTGTGTGTAACATCGCAGTATCAAGAGTACAAGGCAGGGAGGGGCACTTCACGCCACGAGAGGCGCATATCTGTGAGTATCACTTCCTATTCTCGTTTGTGTGTGTGTGTGTGTTACAATTATGTAACGTACTTTTACTTAAGTAATTTTTTTTCTATTAGGTTTGAACCATTGAAGATGACATAAAATAATTGTCGAAACGACTGGCAAAAAGACTTTTAAGATAATCTTTATAACGACCATGATGATTTTATTCCTCTTAGAGAAGATTTATAATTAATACTAGCGAATATATGGGAATTAAGGAGTAACTTGTTGATCATTTTGTAGTAGTGTCAGAAATAAAAGTGAAAAGTGATGAGTGAGCATGATTACGGAAGGGCCTCAGAAAATATATGTTGCAAAACAGTGCGTAGACGGCTGCTGGAGGAAAAGGGTTCTATACAAGAAGGAAGTGGAGAGGCGACAGACAGAGATGATTTACAACAGATGTGGGAGGTGGACTATATGAATAATGGGGCTACAGGAGGAAGCACTGTGTAAGAGTATGTGAGAGAACGTATGCAGATACGAAAAGAGGTAATACTGTAAAAGGAACAACGTGGTGAAATAAGGATATGAAGCATGTCGTGGAAGGTAAGAAAGCATATTGTAACTGGATGGGAAGTACGAGGCTTAACAGAGGATTGTGTGTTGAGAAGTGTAGAGGTAGGAAGACATCGTAGGAGAGAGTGGATGAGGAATTTCAAAGGTACTTGAGAATAAGGAGGAAATGTAAGAAGCTATTCTGGAAAGAGGTCAAGCAGTAAATTAACACCTAAACAGCCGGTAGTACAGGAAATATCAAGATAAAAGTGACTGCCAGCGAGGGCGAAGCCCTTGCGAGTTTCTTGTCAAGTAGCAGCATTTTCTCACTAATGAGAGGCCCGAGCCGTTAACGTTTTTGAGAAGCTTATAATTATCTCAGCAACCACAGGACCGATCACTGCGTGGTTGGAATCATATGGTAGCCCAATTCTTTAATATATATTTTTGACAGGTTGCATCACACCCAGGCGGTGCACGTGGCAGGTGACACGCGCCAAGTGCAGCATGTCAAATATCTTCAAAGAGGGCCACAGGCCAAAGAGTTTGTCGTAAAGGTATGAAACTTGGTAGCTAGATAGCCATCAGTATACTCTAGGCATCCTCCAGGTGTACGGCAACATTTCGATGCTTTCGGATTTAAATATCCTCGCTCGTACCTCGCCGACAAAGGCGTTTTACTGGTAAAATAATGGTGGAGAGGTGACAGTATATAATCGAATGGATAAGCATTTTATTGGGCTGCTGATTGTAGAAAACAAAAGGAGTACTAGTACACTCATAATTGGTTGGGAATGAGTTAGAGAAGAGGCGAGAAGACAGGAAGGGATCAGTAGGATGGAATTGTGTAGGGTAATGAAAAAAGTCCAATGTAGAAAACACCAGGAATATACGATGTGTGTGGCGGAATGTTGAAATATAATGACTGAACAGATCTCGAGAGTGTGCAGCTTCGTTTGCGAGGATGGTAGAGAGCCAAAGGACTATAAATGAAGAAATAATAGTTTCCTTGTATAAAAAGAAGGGGGAAAAAGTTTTCAGTATTTATAGGGACACTGTCTTCTTAGTATAGTGGGAAAGCTATATGGCAGGATATTTGTTAACAGAGTTACGGACACAACCGAGAAATTGGCTGGAGAGGAAAAATGGAATTTTAAGAAAGGGAGGATGTGTGTAGATAAGATATTCTCTCTAAGTTGTACAGTAGTAGTAAGTATTAACAAAGAGGCAGGAAGTTGTATGCTGCTTGCGTGGATCTAGAAATAATGTATGACAGAAAGAGCAGACAGGAAATGTGAACGATGCATACATTATGTGGAACACATGGGCAATTGCTGAATGCTGGTATATGAAATAAGGTGCAAAGGTGCCAGTGCGTGTGGTAAGAAAACTGAGTTTCTTTTTACGTGAATTTGGACTAATATATGGATATTTATAGAAAGATAAATAGACAGACAGATAGATCGAAAGAAGATTGATATGGATATATATATATATATATATATATATATATATATATATATATATATATATATATATATATATATATTGTTACGGAACAGAGAAAGATAACGTACACTTTAAGTGAGAATACGAAGAGTCACTACTGTCCCGTAAAGTTCCAGGTTCAAAACAAAAGAGTTAGGTAAAATTACAAGTTAAAGTTTAATGCACAAACTAACAACAAAACATTCAGAACTCATAAGGATAATGTAATGGCAAATAAACAGGTTAAATATATGGTTAACTGCAATAGCCTCTATTAACACGAAATTAGCAAGAGTAAATTTATCTAAGTCAGCCCTGATAAAATGAGATACCAGATAATACTCAGTGAATGCCAGATAAATAATTACAGATACAAACTATTATCAAAAATGACTGACATAAAGAACCCTACATCAATTACAAAAACTTCACTAGGCCTACAAATTAAACTTATGCTATACAGTACAAGAAAAAATGCAACAACAGTTATACTTAAATTACACACAGCTGCTAGATGTTTGGAGATTTCTTGAGCACTCACAATAATAATATCTGTACAGGGGAGGACAGAGATGTGAACAAAATGAGGAGCAGATCTAAGTGGCAATGATGCAGAGACTGAGCTCATTATATAGGGGCCAGCAGAGCCTGATACAACTTGTAAGCAGGACGCGCAAATGAAGCCATGGGGACAAAGAGCTGATAATCCCGCTCTAAGCAACAGAGAGAACGACTTACTCTACTATAACGGTAGAAGGGGGAACTGAGGCAGAACACGCTCGTGATCAAACATGCAGCATACTGTGCGTTAAAATTACACAGAGGATGATGAAATCATAGGCTATGTAACACCTCCCCACAAAGAAAAAAGAAATTTACAAAGGAAATTTCTTATTACTCTAAAACAATCTGTACATGGCATTACAGAACATGCAAATGTCTTTCCTAATGTTACAAAACATGAGATCTCCCTAGCACGTTCAGTCATAGGTACTTGCCAGTATCCCTTTAACAAATCAAACTTACTTATGTACCTAGCCTTTCCGATCTTGTCTATGCAATCTTCCACATGAGGGAGAGGGTAAGTGTCTGTTTTGGTTATCTGATTAACACGTCTGTAGTCGATGCAAAGCCGCTGTGACCCACCTGGCTCAGGGACTAGAGTGACAGGAGAACTCCACTCGCTCTGACAGGGCTCAATCATCTTGTGGTCCAACAGGTAGCCAAACTCCTTCTGGATGAGAGGAACTTTCACTGGGTTCACACGGTAAGGAGGCAATTTAATTGGCTTTGCGTCTCCAACATCGACATCATGCATCAACACAGTGGTTCTTCCTGGAGTGGCACGGAACACTTGCGGGTACTCCTGCAGTAATGCCGAAAACTCCTGCCTTTCCTTGGGTGGTAGATGAGAAAGCTTAGTCTGGAGATCATTCATGATATCAGGATTCTTCCCCAAACTATCACTCAGGCTCATACTGCATGGGAGAGCTTCACTTGCAGACTCGGGTGGAACAGCTACAGTGCAGACTGGATTATTTTCGTCCCGCCTGTGATATAACTTTAGCATGTTGATGTGACATAGTTGCTTGCTCTTTCTACGATCTGGTGTGGCGATGACATAGTTGACATCACTGAGTTTCTTCTCCACGAAATAAGGGCCACTAAACTTGGCTTGAAGAGGTTGCCCATGAACTGGTAGCAGAATCAGAACCTGATCTCCTGGCTGAAAGTGGTGTAACCTGGACTTCTTGTCATACCAAGTCTTCATCTTCTCCTGAGCAGCTCCTAAATTCTCTCTCGCCAGCTGTAAAGCAGTGGACAGCC
Source organism: Coenobita brevimanus (assembly GCF_032717465.1). Classification (NCBI taxonomy): domain Eukaryota; kingdom Metazoa; phylum Arthropoda; class Malacostraca; order Decapoda; family Coenobitidae; genus Coenobita; species Coenobita brevimanus. Next base: position 46,367,431 of record NC_137033.1, read on the forward strand.
GTTCTTTGAACTTCATCACATACTCCAGCAGGTTGACGTCATCTTCCTCCGACAGCCAGCATTCCTTGAGTAGCTTAAGGGGTCCTCTTACTTCATGGCCAAACAGTAGTTCAAAGGGTGAGAAGCCCAGTGATTCATTTGGAGATTCTCTTGCAGCAAATACAACGAATGGAAGACCTTTATCCCAGTCTTTCTGATGTTCCAAACAGTATTTCTTGAGCATCGATTTGAGTGTTTGATGATATCTCTCCAACGCTCCTTGGGTCTGGGGATGGTAAGCTGAAGACGTGATCTGGGTGATGCCCAACTCTTTCAGAGACTGCTTGAAAACGTTTGACATGAAATTACTTCCCCGGTCTGACTGTACCTCCTTAGGCAGACCAAACTTTGTGAAGAACCCTAGCATTTCCTTAACCACGTTCTTTGCTGAGATATTTCTAAGTGGAATGGCTTCAGGATAACGAGTAGCCATATCAATCATGGTCAACACATAAGAAAATCCTGAAGAAGTCTTAGGAAGAGGGCCCACAATATCCACCAACACACGGGTGAAAGGCGCCTCAAAAGGAGGAATGGGAACTAGAGGTGCAACCTTTTCGGTCTGATTACACTTCCCCACAACTTGACAGGTGTGACAAGACTTACAATACCAGGAAACATCCCTGAAGATACCTGGCCAGTAGAAGTGTTTCAAAATGCGTGCCACAGTCTTCCTCACTCCAAGGTGTCCTGCCAAACTGGAATCATGAGCCACTCTAATGATATCCTGCCTACAAACACGAGGGATGACAACTTGATGTACAACCTCCCATTCACAGTCGGCTGATGCTGTTGGGGGTCTCCACTTCCTCATAAGTACTCCTGACTTTACATAATAACAAGTAGAAGCACCGGCTGACTCTTCCTCACTGCAAGCAGAGTTAGCTAGACCTTTCAACTCAGGGTCAGCAACCTGCAACTCAACCAACTCTTGACGAGACAAATTATCAACACTACGGGGTACTGCCTCATCTGGTGAGTGGTCCAAATTAGCAAGAAAAGTGTCAGCTAGGATAACATCCTCATCATCATTATCCTCTAAATCACCAGTAACTTTAGACTTAGCCCTAGTGACAGCACATGCAGGGAACACATCAGGGACATCACAATCCTGGGACGCAGCCACTGGCTCACTTAGACAACTGAGGAGCTGGGACACACTTTGACTTCCACCAATATCATTTCCAAGTAAAGAAGTTACACCTGACATTGGGAGTGTCTCAAATCCAACCCAGCCATAACAGAACCATTAACAAAACCAGACTTCTAAATTCACTCTGGCACAGAGGAACAGAGAAGTAATTATTCCCTACACCTTGTAAGATAAGCTGTCAGTTTCATCAGAGGAATTAACATTAGAGCCTAGAAACACTGGTCAGCATAAGGGATTGGCAGAAAAGCACCTGTGTCACGATATATTTTAACTGATTTCCTGTCATTACTGTCCAGAGGACTGACAAAATCCATCAGACAGGAAATTAGCACATGAACTCTTGAGAGTGTCACCCACGTTACTGCTCAAAGGAAGCTCCATCATGAAAATTTAAGATTTACACCCCTCAAAGCAGGTTCAGTTAACTCAGCTTAAAGGAATTCTGGGAACTCTCAAGAGTGGACACTAGACCAATTGACTGAATATTTAAAGACTCCTTTTTGTTCACATCACATGTCTCCTGAAACATCTCTCCGTGAAGTATGACCAAGCTTACTACAGCATAAGTACATTTTACTTTTCTGAAATCTAGAGGTGAAGCTGGTATTTACTTCACTGAGAAACATCATCCTTATTCTCTTTTCCTGTTACCTGTACTCTGAGTAGAGGCAACGTACTTACTCTCAGCTTTCCCTTTTCCCTCTAGAATATCTCTTGTGAGTGAGAACATACTCATCAGCTAAAACTGCAGCATCAGACAAATTATCTATTCTTTTCTCATCAAGACCACTTATAGAGCTTACATCTTTATAAATACACCTTTGAAGTCCTCCAGCAAAATCATCTGCTTAAATTTATCAAAATCAGAATCCACATTCTTAGGGAATTTAACCACTGCTCTAACAAATCTTCTTTGATTTTTGCATACTCAACATGGGATTGCTTATCTTGCACTTGTATAGTTGTCCTAAATTTATTTTACTCTATAAGCTTCAGGAACAAGCTCATAGGCCTTAAGAATCAAGCTCTTAACTACATCATAATTACTCAGACTGATCCTGAAGGCAAAGATGCATAAGTTACTTGAGCTTTTACCAGTGAGAACAGTTTGAAGTGAGTACTGGCCAATACTCCCTATAGGCCAATTAAAACCATGTAAGCTACCCTCTCAAACAACTTGAAAATACTTTGTTAAATCAGATTAATTAAAAGGAGGGACAAGTTTAACATTTTATTTTAGCCACATCAAAATCATCAAGAGCTAGATGATCCAGTTCCACGCTTGTTTCAGCTGCTGATACATCATGGTCTGCCTGAATCCTAGGTCAAGTTCAATTTGTGCCTGAGCCTGTACCTGTGCCTCTTGAATACGAGCATTTGCCTCCTTAGCATCAGCCTCCTTAGCACGTGCTTGAAATTCCAGCTTCCTTTCACACGAGCCTCCTGCAGAGCTAAGCTGTAACTTAGCTAATTCAATCATGCGTTTGCTCATTTGGAGGAGTTACATTAAACAATGCTTTCATTAATTCATATGGTCAACAATCTGATCTGTTTTAGAATGATGAGAGCATTTTGAACAACAATTCCCAATTGTTGAGCAACAAGCTTAAGTTCATTCTTTGTTCTGTTTTCTATATCACACACTGTTTGCACATTTGACAAAAAATCTTTGGCTTCATTTCAAGGTGTAGGGAAATAGTAGCCATCATGAATATATCACAGTCACAAAAATATCAAGCAATATCACTTATGATAATGTCCTGAAATATCCTGATATGAGGTCGCCAAAATTTATGTTACGGAACAGAGAAAGATAACGTTACACTTTAAAAATGAGAATACGAAGAGTCACTACTGTCCCGTAAAGTTCCAGGTTCAAAAACAAAAGAGTTAGGTAAAATTACAAGTTAAAGTTTAATGCACAAACTAACAACAAACATTCAGAACTCATAAGGATAATGTAATGGCAAATAAAGCAGGTTAAATATATGGTTTTAACTGCAATAGCCTCTATTAACACGAAATTAGCAAGAAGCTAAATTTATCTAAGTCAGCCCTGATAAAATGAGATACCAGATAATACTCAGTGAATGCCAGATAAATAATTACAGATACAAACTATTATAAAAAATGACTGACATAAAGAACTCTACATCAATTACAAAAACTTCACTAGGCCTACAAAATTAAATTTATGCTATACAGTACAAGAAAAAATGCAACAACAGTTATACTCAAATTACACACAGCTGCTAGATGTTTGGAGATTTCTTGAGCACTCACAATAATAATATCTGTACAGGGGAGGACAGAGATGTGAACAAAATGAGGAGCAGATCTAAGTGGCAATGGTGCAGAGACTGAGCTCATTATATAGGGGCCAGCAGAGCTCGATACAACTTGTAATAAGGACGCGCAAATGAAGCCATGGGGACAAAGAAGCTGATAATCCCCGCTCTACAGCAACAGAGAGAACGACTTACTCTACTATAACGGTAGAAGGGGGAACTGAGGCAGAACACGCTCGTGATCAAACATGCAGCATACTGTGCGTTAAAATTACACAGAGGATGATGAAATCATAGGCTATGTAACGATATATATATATATATATATATATATATATATATATATATATATATATATATATATATAAGTCAGAAATATGCATAATGTGTTGCTGTATGCGCACGCGCCACATCTGTGGATATTTGATTAAGTTATTCCCAGGAAACGAATACGTTTTAAAAATTGGTCCAGAATAAAGCAACGATATACGTGTTGAAAGTTAATGACAGTGTGAAGAATAACGGAATCCCCAGTTTGTTTTGACACGCCCGCCAAAAACCTATACGTAACAACAAGGCATGAGCCTTTCATAGGCCGAGCCGACTGACCTATGATTTAATGATTTTGTACTGTACATTTGTTTTTAAAACTGTTAATGATTTATCAACTACTCCCAGTACAACAATAAACGGTGGGTGCACAAGACTATGAAAAAATAATCGATAAAGATTATTTCTTTGTCAGGAATACAACATACACGTAATCCCAATTTTGTTGGCAATTGTTGTATAAAACTTATATCAGACATTATCTGAAGATGTTACCGGTAGATGTCGCCGCCAGTGCCTTGTGATATATTTGCATTACAGTGACAGTATTAAAGTAAAGTACCGGGTAAGCTACTATTCTGTTGCATAATTTTATTGTGTACATTTTTTTTTTTATAACTGCATTTTATCTACAGTTTATTTTACAATATTTAATACACCCGGTACTATTCGTATTGTGAAAATAAAATACCATATGGTTAACAATTCATTAGCCATCACCATTTACAAAACTCTATGTAGGCTATGTACTGTACGTTTGTACACACACACATATAATTTTTATAGCCTATATAACTTCCCCTTATGTAGACGCTGTTTTGTGATTCTTTGCCACCCATTTTAAGTTCCATTGCAATAAAAGTGTAGGCTTTCTAAAACAGTTTTTAAATAAACTGTCCATGACCACTGGAAGTGTTGGGCCTAATAATACCCTCAGCCAGGCTTCTTATATTAGATCCCTTGCTAAAACCGTCTCAAGGAAACTTAGATTATTGTTCAGAATCCGTAACTTTTTCACTAACGAGCAGTTAGCTATAATACATGTCATGTGCCCTGTTAGCTCGAGTATTGTGGAGTGGGTTTAGAGCGGTTGCATTAAAACAACTGGACTATATTCAGAACAAAGCGACTAGTATAAGAAAAATTAATTATCCAGCAATTACACAATACCTCCCCTGCAAGTAAGATGGAATATTGCCTCCTTTTCATTACTCGACAGATTCTTTTATGGCAAATGCTCAAACGAAGGTGCATCCATTGTGCCACCTCTCCACACCTTCCCCCGTGCTTCACGAGGGGATCTGGCAGCGCTCATGACATTACTGTCCACCTGCAGCAGTTCAAGTCCAAGTGTTACAGATTTTTTATGAAAGGACACCTGTAATGTGGTATATGGATTTTTTTTTTTTTTTTATCATACTTGCAATTTATTTTTTCTGTTAGTTTTTCTGTTAAAAAAAAAAATACTGGACTCTGCACAGGCTATTTCATGCAATTATTTAGTCTGTCCATCACTACTTCTTTGACGTAAGAGAAGGTAAGTTATTTTATGCAATTCTATACTAGTCTTTTTTATTTTTTGGAGGGGGGGTAGATTATACTTCATCCTTTCAATTACTGTTCATTGCTATTTGACACAGTGATAACGATGTAGTCTGTTGCGCAACTGTGCATTGCACTCTACACTATTTATAGGCTAGTATGCTCCACTATCAGGCAATCAAATTATAGACTTCTCCAGATCTCAGTGTACTGAAAGTCAGCGATATTCAAACAGTTTTATTTCTGCACCTATAATTCGTGAATTCGCCAAAATTTTAATAAGCATTATGCAATAAGCTACAGTAAGTTAGCGCGCGTATAATATTTGAAAATCATAATCTGATGTAACTAGCCTCGGTAAGGAAAACATCCATGCAAATGATGACAACTGACTGTTATTATGTACCGTTATTTTTTAAACCTTTTTGGTTTAAGTGGCCTTATTTCCTG
>NC_137033.1:46373332-46505832 GCF_032717465.1 Coenobita brevimanus
AAAAGGAGACAGTAGAGCCGCATTTTCCTAGCATAGGTCGTTGGGCGAGAACGCACCCAAAACAAATTGTTCAGCGGAAGCGCCAATGTCTCACGCAAAAGCGATAACGTATGACACTGAAAAATTGATTTGACAAAGCTTCCTGTCCGAATGAGCAGTTAACTAAACAAATAAAACAGTGAGTTTTCCACTAGCAGTTCATTGGCTTCTCACAAAAGGGAAATGTCCTGCAAATTTGATTAGTGACATTACGCCCCTACAAGAATTAAATTTTTTTCCTTATGGGAAAAAATTTGTGGAATATATATATATGTACACATCCTAACTCAGTCACACAAGATTCCACACTGTGGTTTGTGTGCTATCCTGCTACAGGAGAAAGTCGCAGTCGCCAGTGAACGAAAAAAAAACCTCGTATTTAAGTTAATAGAAGCAAGCTTGAGGGAAAAAGTCACGTGGCGGCAATTGAAAATCCTGTACTCAGGACAAACTGAGCGAAAATTCGCTACATTTACACTGACAACTAATTGTTGTGTAGCGTGGTGTATGTAATACACGGTGTAGGTGTGACAGTTGTAGTGTAACTGTACCTATGTGTAAAATGACACAATAAATAATAATATGACGACGACGAAGGCAGAGAAGAGGCGGCAGTGTGCGGCAGACGATCAGCTGGCCCGCACAGCAAAACTGCTACACCCATTGCTGTACCTGCAAAACCAATTAAGGTGGAGCATCAAAAGTGTCAGTGAGACAAAATTCTTATTAAGTTACAATTACTCTCTCTGCCTAGCAATCAGTACATGCTATGAAAAATACACTCTGGCCGAAAAATACAAGTGACAGCCTAAGCTTCGTACATTCGAGGTCATGATTAATTATAGCACACGATTAGTGACGGCAAAGTTGAGAATCCTTGTGCAAACTCGGGTCTTCTATAGCCTCGAACTGCACACGGGTCCTCAACTTTGTGCCTTAACCTACAGTACTTATATTAGTATTGGAGAGCTGAGAATCCTTGTGCAAACTCGGGTCTTCCATAGCCTCAAGTCGCCTCTGCGGAGTTCTCACTTCCCCCTTAACCTACAGTACCTCTTAGTATCAGGGAGCTGAAGAATCCTTGTTACCAAACTTGGGTCTTCCATAGCCTCGAATCGCCTCTACGGGGTTCTCTTTCAGAGCTTCCCCCTTAACCTACGGTACATAATTTGTATGTACAGGCCCTGGACATAATGTGTCATGTGGGGGCCAATGAGCTTGACGTCAGGTCTGCATCCACTTCTGCCCTACCCTGTCTCTCAACTGACTCAGAGATTACAGGTGTGGTTATAGGATGGCACAGGAAGGACATGTCCTTGATTAGTGGTGTTACTTTTGACACACACTGCAGGAACAGACAAAACTATCTATGTCTCGTCTAATCCCTGGCCAGAAAAAGTCAGCTCGGATACAGCACTGGGTCTTCCTTTTGCCCATGTGACCTCCTGAGGCTGAACAATGACCCCACTGTAACACTGCTAGGTGGTACCCAGCGGGAACGACAAACTGCAGTCGAACCTCGCCCTCGGGTGTTCTGCGGTGACTCACGATGCAGGCACAGTCCTTGTTTGCGAAGGAACTTGGCTTGACCTCCCCGTGAATGCCAATCACTCGACCCTTTTGTTTGTTCGCACGGCAGCAAGTGTCGGGTCAGAATGTTGTTCTTGTACAACAAGTTGACTATACATCAGATCTTTGCGGCGATTCAATGATCACTGGGGTGACACAGTCTGGAGCCTCAGCCATGGCTCGTGTTGCCGCAGCAACCCCGAGAGTCTGGAAGTACAGCGTCATCATCGGAGCAACTATCCTTGACACCGGAAATATTTCCGATGATGAGTTCAAATAAAGGTTCTGGCATGACCAACTGCAAGTGTGTCGTACCAGTATAAAATGGAGAATGCCACCTGGACTACCATGCCTCCAGGGGAACAGTCTCACTGATCCATCAATAAGGTTGCATGGATCTGTCGACCTGTATACTGCTCAGGCCAAACTAGACTCTCTCAGGACCTTCACAGGAATGTCTCCCACAAACCCTGGCTGAACAAGGAAGGTACTGTCACCTGTGGGAGGGCCTGTGGAGGAAGCAGCTAGCCACTCATGAGGCTGCTGAATTGATGCGGCAAACATTGTGCCTTGTGAGATTATATTGGGAAGATGGAACATTGGCCATCTGTGGAGGGGGGTTCACTGGTCACTGTGGGACTAGTGAACTGTGGGGGAAGTACCCATACTGGTAGGAGGGACGTGACCACCACATGCTGCTGAAGCTGGTGGTGAAAAAGTTTGTCCCGACGGTCGGTTGCGTGGCTGATACTGCTTCGCAAACGAATGCTAATAACACAAATAAAGAATACAGACACAAGCTAGTGGTGACCAGTCTTATCTAGTTAACTGGCAAAGATTAGAGCAAAAATGCAAATGACTGGGAAGACTCAATAATAAACACAATGGAGTACGGTGACTTCCCAGGAGCAAATAAAATCGTCTAGCATTACCAAGAATAAACTACTAAATAGAGTTAAGTACTCTATGGATTAATAAAGCAAAAATTCACTTGCTAAATTAACGGTAAACACCAGTAAGCTTGTGCCTATAAACTTTAATGATAAATACCTAAATATGAACGAGTGAGTACTATCTCGTGAATAGCTTTAGAGCTAGGAGTTAATATCCTCGAATGAGGTCGCCAATTGTCACGAGGTTTTTATAAATATCACTGGGTTTTTAAAATATCTGCTCAATATTATTTAATTGATAATAATATTCAATAATATTGAAGAGCAGAGACAATGATTGTCTTGCAACATCAAGCAACGATTACTTTACGCTGGCTTGTGCACGATTCTCTAAGAACGAGAATTTATAAACTTTCTCAACAGTACACAGCAGAGACTAATTACTCAATTGCTGTTCATTAGTACTGTAGCCTCTGGAGAAAGTTACTTCACCCCTGACAATAAATAACTAATACTAACATCAGGTTCTTGCTGATGCTTAACTCCTAGGAGGCACAACGGATTTTAAGTTTAATACAAAACTGGTCTAAGTACCAGTTATGAATAGCAAAACGTTTATGCAAGCTAGGAGCTATATGGGAAATAAGCTTAATTATGGAGAAATGAAACAAGAGTTTACTTTACATTAAGCTCAAACAAAAGAACTGTTAAATTTATTGATTACAAAATAAATTTAACATTACAATTCAAAATCAAATTAATGAGATCGCACTCACTCACTCACACAAGAGCTAAATCCTTACGCCTAGGAAAAACACCTTAATTAAACTCTTAAGACTAGGGAAATACAAAAAGGAAATACTGGTCGATGAATGCTGCGTATCACCCAAAGCTGAACCAGGGATGGGAGTCTGGAGACTGTACTAGTGGAGCTTGGGTGCTAGCTGACCTCTCACACTTCTGGAGCACAGGACCTCTCTCCGTCACAACAAACACTTGACTGCGTAAGTCGTGGGGAAAAAAGGGGGAGCAGTAGGCCGCATTTTTCTAACGGTCGAGTGAGCGAGACGCACCCAAAACAAATTGTTCAGCGGAAGCGCCAATGTCTCACGCAAAGACGATAACGTATGACACTGAAAAATTGATTTGACAAAGCTTCCATCCGAATGAGCGGTTAACTGAACAATAAACAGTGAGTTTTCCACTAATAGTTCGTGGCTTCTCACAAAAGGAAAATGTCGCAAATTTGATTCGTGACAGCTTTATCCAACCTCCATCCCTACAAACCTTCTCCCCACAGGGTACTTTCTCTCTCCAAAAGTAAGTAATCTCCCCACACCCCAAAACACCTGTTCTAGAGGGTTTGGTGTGACATATAATATTGCAATGACGTATTTCAATAATAGAAATAGTTAGTTATCATAACTATGGGGGCTTTCAAAAATTTTGGGGGTAACTATTTTTTTGTTTAACTTTATCCTTGATTGTGCGGTAACCATTAGGCCTAGGGAGGTGCCGATTGTGCTGTCAGGTGTGTAAATTCTTCCTCTTTAGCCAGAACATATTGATTTTCCCCTTGGTGAAAGTCAAAAAAACACCCTCAAATTGTGGCTCCAGTGGCAGACGAGCCAGATCTAATTGTGGGATTTAGGGGTTAAGATGCTCGTCGTGCTAGACAATGCACCAAGTCACTCTCCATACCTAGAAGAACTGCACAAGGATTGTCGTGTTGTGGTTCTGCCGCCCCGGACGACGTCACTAATGCAGCCACTGGATCAAGAACTGATCGCAACTGTGAAGCACTTCTACCACAAGCAAGTGTACGACTACCTATGCAGTAAGACTGACACACAACAGGAGCTTCATGCCTTACAAGAAGATCACGACGAAGACCTTCATGAGGCACCTGCTGCTGTACCATCTCCGCCAGCAGCTGTATCCCGACCTGCCACAGGTGACCTGACTGTTGAGGCATTTTGGCGTCGTTTTACAGTGAAGGACGCAGATTGACTTTCTCCTACAAGCATGGCACCAGATTACACCTGCAACAGTAAACCATGAGTGGTGAATGCTCGTGCCTTACCTATGCACGACCCAAGAGACTGCCATTCAAGCATTGGCCAAGGCTGAGGCAGCAACACTGACAGCAGCACAAGCTGTACCAGGTTTCGAGGACATTACGTAGGCGAATATACGGGAAGTGCACGCTGCTAATGAGGAACAGCCTCCCGAGGAAGTCTTGCAACGGATAGATGAGGCTGACGCAGAGCCCGACACCAGGCAGAGTCAAGTTGAGCAGTCTAGTGTGATGGAGGAATATAGAGCTGTGTATGTCAAGAATAAGCAAGATCCTTGCTGCCATGGATAAGCTCAAGGAAGAAGTAAAGGAACAGGAAGTGAGCAGCCTAAGAATAGAGGAAGTTTTGGTTGGTATCGACAAATTCTTCCGTTTTTACACAGACAGGCACAGGCAAGAAACAAGCAGGAGAAGACAGACGCTCATAACAAGCTACACACAGTGGGCTCAAGTTGGTGAAATTGAGGAACCAGCTGCATGGTCTGATACTGTTCCTGTTGATGATGAAGAAGATGCAATGTCAGAAGTGTCAGCATTGGACTTCGAGGGGTTTATGGCCGAAGTGAATGACTTTGAGGCTCCTGGGGAAGGTGCTCATAAGAGGAGTCTGTGGAAGGAACTGTTGGTGCGGCAAGGGGTATAGCGCTGTAAGTGTTGCCGTGCCTCGGTACCCGTTATTTAAGTCCATCAGGCCTATTGTCTACTGTCGTTATGGTGACTACCCATATTTTTGGTACTGTAGCAATATCTGTAGTACAACGTCTGAAAATTTTGACCTTTATTATGTCTCTAAGGGCCAAAAAATGCCCAGGTGTGAGGGGGTACCACCCATATGTAATTTTTCCCATAAGATATGTATTCACAGTGTCCGATTTCACAGTGCACAAGGACCAGGACCGCCCAATCTCTCGTGCACTGTGCGAGCCCACTGTATATACTGTATATATATACTGTATATATATATATATATATATATATATATATATAATATATATCATATATATATATATATATATATATATATATATATATATATATATATATATATATATATATATATGAGGAGCGTAGGAGCCCGGGGCTAGGCAAGTTGGTCCTGGCATTTAAGATGAGAGTGACCAGCCTCACTCATCCCTGAGTGGCATTACCTTAGCAATAAACCCCAACCATCCCTTGGATATAAACCTTCACCGGCTCATCTGATTGGAGCACCGTTATTACCCACTAAACCATCAGGCGCCAAAATTTGGTTAAATGGTTACCACCCACATAGTAAATGGTTTCCTGGTGTACAGGAAACCATTTGGCTTTTCACTCAGTGTAGAGTCACCCATGAGCAGAAGGAAGAGGAAAGAATGAAGGAAAGAAAGACAGAAGAGGATGGATGGAAAGAAGTATGGAGGACAGGAAAGGACAGACACCAGAGAGCAACACTACATCAAATGAGTGGATGGTGAGTGCCCCCACCTACCACACATTTCTACAGTCTCTCTCTCTCTCTCTCTCTCTCTCTCTCTTTATATATATATATATATATATATATATATATATATATATATATATATATATATATATATATATATATATATATATATATATATATATATTGCCAGACGCCTCAATCCCGTTCGGGGTGGCCACAAACAAATCGCCTCCACGTCGCCCTGTCCCCCGCCATTTCACTGTCCTCTTCCCAACTCACACCCCCTCTCTCATATACCTCTCCATCCCATCCCTCCATCTCATCCCCCGGCCTCCCCCCTCTCCCCCCTCCACCTCACTCACATACACTCTCTTCGACAGTCTTTGACTCTCCATCCTCTCCACATGACCAAACCACCTCAGTGTATTCCTCCTAAAGCATCCTATCACATCTACATCAACACCACAACGCTCCTTTATATACTCATTTGTCAGCCTGTCTCTTCATGTGACTCCACAGGTTCCTCTTAAATAACTCATTTCCACTGCTCTCGCTCTTGACTTGTGCCCCTCCAACAACGTCCAAGCTTCATTTCCATACGTTAGAGTTGGTATCACAATACTGTCATGTAGTAACTTTTTCACTTCCATGCTCACTTCCCTGTTTCTTATCACTGCTTTCAAGGAACCAGCAACCTTTCTTCCCTGCTGTACCCTTTCAAGCACTTCACCCTCCAAACCTCCATCCTTACTCATCACACTACCCAAGTACTTAAACGTACTCACATTTTCCAATTCTTCACCATCCAACCTCGCTGTACATTCACTGACTTCACCTCTCTCAAAGACCATCACTTTACTCTTTCCTACATTCACCTTTAGATTCCGTTTCATAAACTCTCTCTCAAACTCATCCACCAAGCCTTGCTGCTCCCCTTCGTCTTCACTCAACAACACAGTATCATCTGCAAACAACAATACAGGGAGTTTCCAAACATTACCCTCTCTCACCCGGGCCACTCCAACATCCACTACCCTACCTTGTACCTCTTTTATTACCCCATCCATGTACAGATTGAACAACCATGGAGACATGACACATCCCTGTTTCAACCCAACCTTCAAAGAGAAAAATTCACTCAGTTCACCATCCACACGCACTGCAGCCTTAGCACCATCATACATACTCTTCACAGCATTCAACAACTTCCCATCTACCTCATATATTCTTAATACTTTCCACAATCCTTGTCTATCCACCCTGTAAAATGCTTTCTCCAAATCCATGAAAGCCGCATACAACTTCTTTCCATTCTCTAGAAACTTTTCCACTAAAGATCTAAGAATGAATATCTGATCTACACAACCTCTTCCCTTCCTAAAGCCTCCCTGTTCTTCTCCAACTAATTCCTCTGTTATTTGCCTAACTCTGTCAATAAGTATCCTACCATAACTTTTCCTGTTATACTAAGAAGACAAATGCCCCTATGATTACCACACACTTCTTTTTCCCCTTTTCCTTTGTACAAGGGAATAATTATACCTGAATTCCAGTCCTCCGGAACTCTACCTTCCTCCCAGGCCAATCTGCACATCTTCCACATCCATTCTACTACTATCTCTTCCCCATGCTTCAACATTTCACCACACACTTAATCAATTCCTGGGGCTTTCCCCAGTTTAACTTTCTTCATTGCTTCCACAACTTCTATCCTACTGATTTCTTCCTGTCTTCTCACCTCCCTCCTTCTCCTAGCCATTCCCCAGCTACTTATACTGGCATCACTTCCATCCTCTATGATCAACAGTTCCTTAAAGTGTTCTCTCCATCTGCTCACTTTTTCTCCCTTCTCCACTAGTAATCATTTACCTATCGTCGGAGTATGTGGCACAATGCAATACCTGGTGCTGCACGCTCGGCTCCATTAAAACAATATCCGGCGAAATTATGCAATATCCTGCACCGAAATGGGATGTAACCAATGATTCTATGCAACATCCGGCACTGAGTTGATTCAACCGGCTCAAAAATGGTACCCAACCGGCACTGCTTTACTGTATTAATGTATTGTATCAATATTTTTTGTAACTAATGCTTAAATATCATCTTTTACTCATGGGAATGTTGCCAGGATACGGGTTCGAGACGGATATTAGCACAATACCTTGCTCGACACCTAATAGTGAGCTGATGGGGGTACTATGGAATATCCAGTGTTTCACAGTAACCAGTGCAGAGCTTGGCAAAATTATGCCCAATAAGTGAGAATTTAATATATATATATATATATATATATATATATATATATATATATATATATATGTGTGTGTGTGTGTGTGTGTGTGTGTGTGTAGGGAGTTGATTGTAGCACCAGTCAAACAGGGAGGTACTCCCAGGGTGGATGGACAGCTGATGAAACGGAGAGATGGAGATGCTGTTTCATCAGCCCACAGGAATAGCTTCTGACCATCCCCCTTTGCTGAACATTTTGTTTTGGTATCACAGTGAGTTGGCCAGCATACTCTTCTATACAACTTCCTGTCAACAACAACACACCACATGGACATTGCACACCAAACTTCTTACTATGAATTTAGATAAAATAGATCTCAACACACAAATTAGGAGCTCCCAAGGAGGGGCTATCAAAGCCCCCCCCAGACCAGCCCCTTTCCCGGTGACGGCCATGTGAGATGAATGGAATCGCTGTCTGACTCACTCTATATTTACTTACGCACCATTCATTGTCTTTCCTGCAACTTTCTTGTTGTAGAACATCGCCTCTTTTTCTCTAGACCTCACCTTCTCTTCAAAATTGAGACTCAGCTGTGTGAGGTGATTGATAGAAAATCCTTATCTGAATCTCCGTAATTTCTCTAAGTTCACCTCGAAGCAAATGGTGCATGTTGTGCATAGGTGCAGAATACCGTATCTTCCTCTTTCATTACTGAATTTGAATCTTCTGAATTCTTTATTCTCTGTCTTAGGCCATCCTGTCATTTACTGACGAAATATACCCGTGTTGTGTACGTACAGTCTGTCGTCCCTGACGCTGGTATATGCTTCCGCACCGACTCACGTTAGGCAAATATCACATTAGAGGGACTCTTGAAAACCTCTATTTCCTTCCGGACCCCTGCCCAAAGTCCACTTCCCCCCCCCGCCCCCCAGGGTGCAAAATTTTTTATACCCCCCAATTTAAACCTCCTAAAAGAACTAATATGGTTACAAAAAATACATTAGGCCAATAGGACTTTTTTATTTATTGTACCTTATATGAGGAGAAGCGCAGACACATCGCCGGAGATGAGGTAGAGGGGGAGAACACAAGGCTAGCTGAGGAGGAGGATGTGGGTAGGAGTGGGCCGAGAGGGGAACACAGGAGGCAGGAGTGAGGTAAGGGGGTCCTGACTGGTTGGGTGGCTGGGAGAGCAAGAAAGGTGAAGCATGATTGGCGGGCGATGACGACAAGCATTGTGAGGCAGAGCGACTCACATCATATCACAGCCCACCCGGTTCAAATTACTGTGTTACGCTAACAGTGCCCACGTTAGAATGTTTATTTCCTTCTGCAAAATCATGCTGCATTAGAGCATTATCGCACTGCAGCAAAGCGCATTAGGGGAGGACTGACTGTATCCCCAAATTCTGTTGACCCTGAAATATTCTTTAACTATCTTACTTCTAACATGAAACAGATCCTAACAATTTCTCCACTTCCTGAAATCATCATTCTAGGTGACTGCAAATTTCACCACCACCTTTAGTTCTCCTCTCCTTTCACTGATCCACCTGCTGCACAAGCCTACATTTTATCGATCCTTAATGACCTAGAGCAGCTTGTACACCACCCTATACATATCCCTGACTGCCTTGAAGAGAGTTCCAACATACTTGATGTCGTCCATACAACTAATCTTTGTATTTATGCTGTTAATCTCTTCTCTCCATTGGGGTCCTCTGAACACAGCCTTATCACCTTAACTTTTCCAGTCACCTCAGTAAGGCGTGTGCACCCTCCCAAGAAGTGGCGGCTGCAGCACTTTTGAGCTACTGATTGGGAGGCAGTCAGGCAGAAATTCTTTAATTTTGTCTGGCTTGATTATTGCTTCTATGGCCATGAGCCATCTGAATGTGCCTCACACATTACGAGGGTTCTCTTTCGGGCATGGAAGCATACATTCCATTCTCTTATCCTGTGACTATTTAACAAAAAAAAAAGTTTAATCACGTTTCTTCTCATGCTGTCCACAATAAGGTGAAGGCTTTATCAACCGTACCATAACCAACCCACCCCTGAATCTCATCACTTTTATGTCTCTGTCCAGAACCGTATTAAGTCTGTTCTTTAGTGTGCCAAGAAAAATTTCATTTGTTCTAAATGCTCTGAACTCTCTGTCTCACATTCTTCCCACTCCTGGCATCTTGTCAGAAACTTTCTAACAATTTTAATTCATCAGCCTTCCCTCCTCTGTTCCACTATGATGGTTCACTAGCTGTTTCTTCTATTGAAAAAGCAGGTTTCTTTGCTTAGTCTTTCTCCTCCAATTTCACCTCAGATGATTCCAGCGCTGTTCCTCCATGACTTCCCATCTCTTACTTCCTCATGACTGACGTTAAAATTTCTTCAGCAGATGCACTCTCTTCCATCACTGGCTTCAGTACTATAGTAGCGGCGCAAGACTTTAAGGTTGTCGTTATCGTATCCTGGCAACCTATCATTCAAAAGTGCGTCCGATTTCGCATTATATTATAAGCATATCATATTATTATGCACGAATATATTATACACGAATATTATTATACACGAACGTATAATACACGAATCACATGCGTCTCATATTATATACGAAATCAGACGCACTTTTGAATGCTAGGTTGCCAGGGTACGCTAATAACAACCTAAGAGTCGCTCGCCGCGACTATAACAAGGCAAATGGGCCTGATGGGGTCCCCTCTTTTGCCCTCAAGAACTGCGTTTCTGTGCTTAGCCCCTGCCTAGGAAAACTCTTTTGCATTTGTCTGTTGAGTTGTACGTTTCCTTTTTGTCGGAAGTTTGCTGTCTTTCAGCCTGTCCCAAAGAAGGGTAACCGTTCTCAGCCCTTTAGCTATCATCCATTTGCTTTAACATCCTGTATTTCTGAAGTTCTTGATCAGTTATTAACAAAAAGAATCACCTTGTCATAACCTTCTTTCTGATCGCCAATATGGATTTCTCCACGGACGATCCCCTTGCCATCTTCTCACTTAATCTTGGTCATCCCCCTTTCGGTACAGTGCCGAAAACGTTGGCATTCCACAACACATGTCAAAGGTTTTTGATCGACTCCAATTCTTTAATTTCCAAACTGACAATTAATGGTTTCTATCTTACAATCTGTGCTTTCATATCTAGGTTCCTTTTGGGTAATTCTGTAGCTGATGTTGTAGACGTCGACCATTCTTCTCCTAAGGCCATCAGTAGTGGTGCTCCTCAGGATTCTGTCATATCACAATTTTCATCCTTCTATTCATCAATGATCTCAGTTGTACATCTAAATCCACCTTCGTATATGATGCTGACTCCATCCTTCACCTTTCCATTTCCTCCTCGTAGAATCTGTCTCAGCAGTTACTTCAACAAAAAAAGGATGAGGCTATGGCACACCTAATGTCTGACTTAGCTAGTATCTCGAACTGGGACAAAAATAATCTTGTTTTTAATTCATCAAAAACTCACGCCGTACATCTTTCGACCTGTCGAAATACTCCACAGGAGTATCCTTTAATTTTTATACAATATCCAACTAAATCTTGCATCATCATTGAACATTCTTGGCCTTTCATTCTCTTGGGATTTATCTTCGAAAGATCATTTTACCTTTCTTGTAAACTCTGCTTCCAAGAGATAACATGCTAAGTCGATTGATGTACCCTTTGCTCCTACACAGTTGTTGACCTTATATAGGGATTTTATTCGTCCCTGTGTAGAGCACAACTCTCATGTTTGGGGAGACTCAACACATACAGCTGTTCTCAACAAGGTGAAGTCAGAGGTTTTTTCTTCTCATTAACTCTCCTACTTTTATTGGCTCCCTTCAACCTCCGTCTCCGCACTTCCTCGCCGCACGCATGCATCTTGTTCTCTTTTCTAACACTTATTAAATGGTCGCTGCATCCCTGAGCTATCTGCTTGCATCTTTCCACTACTATGGCTGGTGCGTATTACCCGTCCTGCAGCGTATTCTTATCCCTTTTCTTCCCAGCTCTGTAATGCAAGAGTTAACCATTACTTCTAGTCCTTTTTATATGCAACAAGTAATCTCTGAAATTGTCTTTCTCTGCCTGTATTTCCTAGTGCGTATTATCTCCAGTTTATTAAAAGTATTTTGTCAAAGCACCTAAAAAATAACCGATCTTTTTTTTGGCTTTTTTTTTTTTTTTTTTTTTAAGAAACAAACATCCGGGCTCCTTGCCTTTGGTTCTTTCTTTCTTGCATTTTACGTATGTATATATAAATATAAACTAAATATAAATAAATATACAGTATATATATATATATATATATATATATATATATATATATATATATATATATATATATATATATATATATATATACGCGGTATATAGATAGATAGATAGATAGATAATTTTTCTCTAAGATTTTCCAGTGAGAATTTTGTTTATGTATCGACTGTATCTGACAATCAAAAGTTGTCGGGAAGTTGGCTACCGAATTACCATCATCTTTTGTAGATAATGTATCCATACGCTGATATATGTACCGGTATTTTTCTCCATAAATGTATCTAAATCTAAAACCACAACCTTCCCTTCCCCTCTCTCTCTCTCTCTCTCTCTCTCTCTCTCTCTCTCATTACTGTCCCTTTCCCCCCCAGACGTACGCGTTGCTGTGTGTAACATCGCAGTATCAAGAGTACAAGGCAGGGAGGGGCACTTCACGCCACGAGAGGCGCATATCTGTGAGTATCACTTCCTATTCTCGTTTGTGTGTGTGTGTGTGTTACAATTATGTAACGTACTTTTACTTAAGTAATTTTTTTTCTATTAGGTTTGAACCATTGAAGATGACATAAAATAATTGTCGAAACGACTGGCAAAAAGACTTTTAAGATAATCTTTATAACGACCATGATGATTTTATTCCTCTTAGAGAAGATTTATAATTAATACTAGCGAATATATGGGAATTAAGGAGTAACTTGTTGATCATTTTGTAGTAGTGTCAGAAATAAAAGTGAAAAGTGATGAGTGAGCATGATTACGGAAGGGCCTCAGAAAATATATGTTGCAAAACAGTGCGTAGACGGCTGCTGGAGGAAAAGGGTTCTATACAAGAAGGAAGTGGAGAGGCGACAGACAGAGATGATTTACAACAGATGTGGGAGGTGGACTATATGAATAATGGGGCTACAGGAGGAAGCACTGTGTAAGAGTATGTGAGAGAACGTATGCAGATACGAAAAGAGGTAATACTGTAAAAGGAACAACGTGGTGAAATAAGGATATGAAGCATGTCGTGGAAGGTAAGAAAGCATATTGTAACTGGATGGGAAGTACGAGGCTTAACAGAGGATTGTGTGTTGAGAAGTGTAGAGGTAGGAAGACATCGTAGGAGAGAGTGGATGAGGAATTTCAAAGGTACTTGAGAATAAGGAGGAAATGTAAGAAGCTATTCTGGAAAGAGGTCAAGCAGTAAATTAACACCTAAACAGCCGGTAGTACAGGAAATATCAAGATAAAAGTGACTGCCAGCGAGGGCGAAGCCCTTGCGAGTTTCTTGTCAAGTAGCAGCATTTTCTCACTAATGAGAGGCCCGAGCCGTTAACGTTTTTGAGAAGCTTATAATTATCTCAGCAACCACAGGACCGATCACTGCGTGGTTGGAATCATATGGTAGCCCAATTCTTTAATATATATTTTTGACAGGTTGCATCACACCCAGGCGGTGCATCGTGGCAGGTGACACGCGCCAAGTGCAGCATGTCAAATATCTTCAAAGAGGGCCACAGGCCAAAGAGTTTGTCGTAAAGGTATGAAACTTGGTAGCTAGATAGCCATCAGTATACTCTAGGCATCCTCCAGGTGTACGGCAACATTTCGATGCTTTCGGATTTAAATATCCTCGCTCGTACCTCGCCGACAAAGGCGTTTTACTGGTAAAATAATGGTGGAGAGGTGACAGTATATAATCGAATGGATAAGCATTTTATTGGGCTGCTGATTGTAGAAAACAAAAGGAGTACTAGTACACTCATAATTGGTTGGGAATGAGTTAGAGAAGAGGCGAGAAGACAGGAAGGGATCAGTAGGATGGAATTGTGTAGGGTAATGAAAAAAGTCCAATGTAGAAAACACCAGGAATATACGATGTGTGTGACGGAATGTTGAAATATAGGGAATATATAATGACTGAACAGATCTCGAGAGTGTGCAGCTTCGTTTGCGAGGATGGTAGAGAGCCAAAGGACTATAAATGAAGAAATAATAGTTTCCTTGTATAAAAAGAAGGGGGAAAAATTTTTCAGTATTTTATAGGGACACTGTCTTCTTAGTGTAGTGGGAAAGCTATATGGCAGGATATTTGTTAACAGAGTTACGGGCACAACCGAGAAATTGGCTGGAGAGGAAAAATGGAATTTTAAGAAAGGGAGGATGTGTGTAGATAAGATATTCTCTCTAAGTTGTATAGTAGTAGTAAGTATTAACAAAGAGGCAGGAAGTTGTATGCTGCTTGCGTGGATCTAGAAATAATGTATGACAGAAAGAGCAGACAGGAAATGTGAACGATGCATACATTATGTGGAACACATGAGCTATTGCTGAATGCTGGTATATGAAATAAGGTGCGAAGGTGCCAG
The DNA here is from genome assembly GCF_032717465.1 of Coenobita brevimanus. Lineage (NCBI taxonomy): Eukaryota > Metazoa > Arthropoda > Malacostraca > Decapoda > Coenobitidae > Coenobita > Coenobita brevimanus. The sequence goes on from NC_137033.1 coordinate 46,388,198, forward strand.
TGCGTGTGGTAAGAAAACTGAGTTTCTTTTTACGTGAATTTGGACTAATATATGGATATTTATAGAAAGAGAAATAGACAGACAGATAGATCGAAAGAAGATTGATATGGATATATATATATATATATATATATATATATATATATATATATATATATATATATATATATATATATATTGTTACGGAACAGAGAAAGATAACGTACACTTTAAGTGAGAATACGAAGAGTCACTACTGTCCCGTAAAGTTCCAGGTTCAAAACAAAAGAGTTAGGTAAAATTACAAGTTAAAGTTTAATGCACAAACTAACAACAAAACATTCAGAACTCATAAGGATAATGTAATGGCAAATAAACAGGTTAAATATATGGTTAACTGCAATAGCCTCTATTAACACGAAATTAGCAAGAGTAAATTTATCTAAGTCAGCCCTGATAAAATGAGATACCAGATAATACTCAGTGAATGCCAGATAAATAATTACAGATACAAACTATTATAAAAAATGACTGACATAAAGAACTCTACATCAATTACAAAAACTTCACTAGGCCTACAAATTAAACTTATGCTATACAGTACAAGAAAAAATGCAACAACAGTTATACTTAAATTACACACAGCTGCTAGATGTTTGGAGATTTCTTGAGCACTCACAATAATAATATCTGTACAGGGGAGGACAGAGATGTGAACAAAATGAGGAGCAGATCTAAGTGGCAATGATGCAGAGACTGAGCTCATTATATAGGGGCCAGCAGAGCCTGATACAACTTGTAAGCAGGACGCGCAAATGAAGCCATGGGGACAAAGAGCTGATAATCCCGCTCTAAGCAACAGAGAGAACGACTTACTCTACTATAACGGTAGAAGGGGGGAACTGAGGCAGAACACGCTCGTGATCAAACATGCAGCATACTGTGCGTTAAAATTACACAGAGGATGATGAAATCATAGGCTATGTAACACCTCCCCACAAAGAAAAAGAAATTTACAAAGGAAATTTCTTATTACTCTAAAACAATCTGTACATGGCATTACAGAACATGCAAATGTCTTTCCTAATGTTACAAAACATGAGATCTCCTAGCACGTTCAGTCATAGGTACTTGCCAGTATCCCTTTAACAAATCAAACTTACTTATGTACCTAGCCTTTCCGATCTTGTCTATGCAATCTTCCACATGAGGGAGAGGGTAAGTGTCTGTTTTGGTTATCTGATTAACACGTCTGTAGTCGATGCAAAGCCGCTGTGACCCACCTGGCTCAGGGACTAGAGTGACAGGAGAACTCCACTCGCTCTGACAGGGCTCAATCATCTTGTGGTCCAACAGGTAGCCAAACTCCTTCTGGATGAGAGGAACTTTCACTGGGTTCACACGGTAAGGAGGCAATTTAATTGGCTTTGCGTCTCCAACATCGACATCATGCATCAACACAGTGGTTCTTCCTGGAGTGGCACGGAACACTTGCGGGTACTCCTGCAGTAATGCCGAAAACTCCTGCCTTTCCTTGGGTGGTAGATGAGAAAGCTTAGTCTGGAGATCATTCATGATATCAGGATTCTTCCCCAAACTATCACTCAGGCTCATACTGCATGGGAGAGCTTCACTTGCAGACTCGGGTGGAACAGCTACAGTGCAGACTGGATTATTTTCGTCCCGCCTGTGATATAACTTTAGCATGTTGATGTGACATAGTTGCTTGCTCTTTCTACGATCTGGTGTGGCGATGACATAGTTGACATCACTGAGTTTCTTCTCCACGAAATAAGGGCCACTAAACTTGGCTTGAAGAGGTTGCCCATGAACTGGTAGCAGAATCAGAACCTGATCTCCTGGCTGAAAGTGGTGTAACCTGGACTTCTTGTCATACCAAGTCTTCATCTTCTCCTGAGCAGCTCCTAAATTCTCTCTCGCCAGCTGTAAAGCAGTGGACAGCCGTTCTTTGAACTTCATCACATACTCCAGCAGGTTGACGTCATCTTCCTCCGACAGCCAGCATTCCTTGAGTAGCTTAAGGGGTCCTCTTACTTCATGGCCAAACAGTAGTTCAAAGGGTGAGAAGCCCAGTGATTCATTTGGAGATTCTCTTGCAGCAAATACAACGAATGGAAGACCTTTATCCCAGTCTTTCTGATGTTCCAAACAGTATTTCTTGAGCATCGATTTGAGTGTTTGATGATATCTCTCCAACGCTCCTTGGGTCTGGGGATGGTAAGCTGAAGACGTGATCTGGGTGATGCCCAACTCTTTCAGAGACTGCTTGAAAACGTTTGACATGAAATTACTTCCCCGGTCTGACTGTACCTCCTTAGGCAGACCAAACTTTGTGAAGAACCCTAGCATTTCCTTAACCACGTTCTTTGCTGAGATATTTCTAGAGTGGAATGGCTTCAGGATAACGAGTAGCCATATCAATCATGGTCAACACATAAGAAAATCCTGAAGAAGTCTTAGGAAGAGGGCCCACAATATCCACCAACACACGGGTGAAAGGCGCCTCAAAAGGAGGAATGGGAACTAGAGGTGCAACCTTTCGGTCTGATTACACTTCCCCACAACTTGACAGGTGTGACAAGACTTACAATACCAGGAAACATCCCTGAAGATACCTGGCCAGTAGAAGTGTTTCAAAATGCGTGCCACAGTCTTCCTCACTCCAAGGTGTCCTGCCAAACTGGAATCATGAGCCACTCTAATGATATCCTGCCTACAAACACGAGGGATGACAACTTGATGTACAACCTCCCATTCACAGTCGGCTGATGCTGTTGGGGGTCTCCACTTCCTCATAAGTACTCCTGACTTTACATAATAACAAGTAGAAGCACCGGCTGACTCTTCCTCACTGCAAGCAGAGTTAGCTAGACCTTTCAACTCAGGGTCAGCAACCTGCAACTCAACCAACTCTTGACGAGACAAATTATCAACACTACGGGGTACTGCCTCATCTGGTGAGTGGTCCAAATTAGCAAGAAAAGTGTCAGCTAGGATAACATCCTCATCATCATTATCCTCTAAATCACCAGTAACTTTAGACTTAGCCCTAGTGACAGCACATGCAGGGAACACATCAGGGACATCACAATCCTGGGACACAGCCACTGGCTCACTAGACAACTGAGGAGCTGGACACACTTGACTTCCACCAATATCATTTCCAAGTAAGAAAGTTACACCTGACATTGGGAGTGTCTCAACCAACCCAGCCATAACAGAACCATTAACAAAACCAGACTCTAAATTCACTCTGCACAGAGGAACAGAGAAGTAATTATTCCCTACACCTTGTAAGATAACAGTTTCATCAGAGGAATTAACATTAGAGCCTAGAACACTGGTCAGCATAAGGGATTGGCAAGCACCTGTGTCACGATATATTTTAACTGATTTCCTGTCATTACTGTCCAGAGGACTGACAAAACCATCAGACAGGAAATTAGCACATGAACTCTTGAGAGTGTCACCCACGTTACTGCTCAAAAGAGGAGCTCCATCATGAAAATTTAAGTTACCCCTCAAAGCAGGTTCAGTTAACTCAGTTAAAGAATTCTGGGAACTCTCAAGAGTGGACACTAGACCAATTGACTGAATATTTAAAGACTCCTTTTTGTTCACATCACGCTGTCTCCTGAAACATCTCTCCGTAGTATGACCAAGCTTACTACAATAAGTACATTTACTTTTCTGAAATCTAGAGGTGAAGCTGGTATTTACTTCCTGAGAAACATCATCCTTATTCTCTTTCCTGTTACCTGTACTCTGAGTAGAGGCAACGTACTTACTCTCAGCTTTCCCTTTTCCTCTAGAATATCTCTTGTGAGTGAGAACATACTCATCAGCTAAAACTGCAGCATCAGACAAATTATCTATTCTTTTCTCATCAAGATATAGGCTTACATCTTTATAAATACACCTTTTGAAGTCCTCCAGCAAAATCATCTGCTTAAATTTATCAAAATCAGAATCCACATTCTTAGAATTTAACCACTGCTCTAACAAATCTTCTTTGATTTTTGCATACTCAACATGGGATTGCTTATCTTGCTTGTAAGTTGTCCTAAATTTTACTCTATAAGCTTCAGGAACAAGCTCATAGGCCTTAAGAATCAAGCTCTTAACTACATCATAATTATCAGACTGATCCTGAGGCAAAGATGCATAAGTTACTTGAGCTTTACCAGTGAGAACAGTTTGAAGGAGTACTGGCCAATACTCCTTAGGCCAATTAAAACCTGTAGCTACCCTCTCAAACAACTGAAAATACTTTGTTAAATCAGATTAATTAAAAGGAGGGACAAGTTTAACATTTTTAGCCACATCAAAATCATCAGAGCTAGATGATCCAGTTCCACCTTGTTTCATGCGATACTCATGGTCTGCCTGAATCCTAGCAAGTTCAATTTGTGCCTGAGCCTGTACCTGTGCCTCTTGAATACGAGCATTTGCCTCCTTAGCATCAGCCTCCTTAGCACGTGCTTGAAATTCAGCTTCCTTCACACGAGCCTCCTGCAGGGCTAGCTGTAACTTAGCTAATTCAATCTGCGTTTGCTCATTTGGAGGAGTTACATTAAACAAGCTTTCATTAATCATGTCAACAATCTGATCTTTAGAATGATGAGAGCGAACAACAATTCCCAATTGTTGAGCAACAAGCTTAAGTTCATTCTTTGTTCTGTTTTCTATATCACACACTGTTTGCACATTTGACAAAAAATCTTTGGCTTCATCAAGTGTAGAAATAGTAGCCATCATGAATATATCACAGTCACAAAATATCAAGCAATATCCTTATGATAATATCCTGAATATCCTGATATGAGGTCGCCAAATTTATGTTACGGAACAGAGAAAGATAACGTACACTTTAAGTGAGAATACGAAGAGTCACTACTGTCCCGTAAAGTTCCAGGTTCAAAACAAAAGAGTTAGGTAAAATTACAAGTTAAAGTTTAATGCACAAACTAACAACAAACATTCAGAACTCATAAGGATAATGTAATGGCAAATAAACAGGTTAAATATATGGTTAACTGCAATAGCCTCTATTAACACGAAATTAGCAAGAGTAAATTTATCTAAGTCAGCCCTGATAAAATGAGATACCAGATAATACTCAGTGAATGCCAGATAAATAATTACAGATACAAACTATTATAAAAAATGACTGACATAAAGAACTCTACATCAATTACAAAAACTTCACTAGGCCTACAAATTAAATTTATGCTATACAGTACAAGAAAAAATGCAACAACAGTTATACTTAAATTACACACAGCTGCTAGATGTTTGGAGATTTCTTGAGCACTCACAATAATAATATCTGTACAGGGGAGGACAGAGATGTGAACAAAATGAGGAGCAGATCTAAGTGGCAATGATGCAGAGACTGAGCTCATTATATAGGGGCCAGCAGAGCCTGATACAACTTGTAAGCAGGACGCGCAAATGAAGCCATGGGGACAAAGAGCTGATAATCCCGCTCTAAGCAACAGAGAGAACGACTTACTCTACTATAACGGTAGAAGGGGGGAACTGAGGCAGAACACGCTCGTGATCAAACATGCAGCATACTGTGCGTTAAAATTACACAGAGGATGATGAAATCATAGGCTATGTAACTCTATATATATATATATATATATATATATATATATATATATATATATATATATATATATATATAAGTCAGAAATATGCATAATGTGTTGCTGTATGCGCGCACGCGCCATCTGTGGATATTTGATTAAGTTATTCCCGAAACGAATGCGTTTTAAAAATTGGTCCAGAATAAAGCAACGATATACGTGTTGAAAGTTAATGACAGTGTGAAGAATAACGGAATCCCCAGATTGTTTTGACACACCCGCCAAAAACCTATACGTAACAACAAGGCATGAGCCTTTCATAGGCCGAGCCGATTGACCTATCATTTAATGATTTTGTAGTGTACATTTGTTTTTAAAACTGTTAATGATTTATCAACTACTCCCAGTACAACAATAAACGGTGGGTGCACAAGAATATGAAAAAATAATTGATAAAGATTATTTCTTTGTCAGGAATACAACATACACGTAATTCCAATTTTGTTGGCAATTGTTGTATAAAACTTACATCAGACATTATCTGAAGATGTTACCGGTAGATGTCGTCGCCAGTGCCTTGTGATATATTTGCATTACAGTGACAGTATTAAAGTAAAGTACCGGGTAAGCTACTATTCTGTTGCATAATGTTATTGTGTACATTTTTTTTTATAACTGCATTTTATCTACAGTTTATTTTACAATATTTAATATATTCGGTACTATTCGTATTGTGAAAATAAAATACCATATGGTTAAGAATTCATTAGCCATCACCATTTACAAAACTCTATGTAGGCTATGTACTGTACGTTTGTACACACATATAATTTTTATAGCATATATAACTTCCTCTTATGTAAACGCTGTTTTGTGATTCTTTGCCACCCATTTTAAGTTCCATTGCAATAAAAGTGTAGGCTTTCTAAAACAGTTTTTAAATAAACTGTCCATGACCACTGGAAGTGTTGGGCCTAACAATACCCTCAGCCAGGCTTCTTATGTTAGATCCCTTGCTAAAACAGTCTCAAGGAAACTTAGATTATTGTTCAGAATCCGTAACTTTTTCACTGACGAGCAGTTAGCTATAATACATGTCATGTGCCCTGTTAGCTCGAGTATTATGGAGTGGGTTTAGAGCGGTTGCATTAAAACAACTGGACTATATTCAGAACAAAGCGACTAGTATAAGAAAAATTAATTATCCAGCAATTACACACTACCTCCCCTGCAAGTAAGATGGAATATTGCCTCCTTTTCATTACCTGACAGATTCTTTTATGGCAAATGCTCAAACGAAGGTGCATCCATTGTGCCACCTCTCCACACCTTCCCCCGTGCTTCACGGGGATCTGGTAGCGCTCATGACATTACTGTCCACCTGCAGCAGTTCAAGTCCAGGTGTTACAGATTTTTTATGAAAGGACACCTGTAATGTGGTATATGGATTTTTTTTTTTTTTTATCATACTTGCATTTTAATTTTTCTGTTAGTTTTTCTGTTAAAAAAAAAATACTGGACTCTGCACAGGCTATTTCATGCAATTATTTAGTCTGTCCATCACTACTTCTTTGACGTAAGAGAAGGTAAGTTATTTTATGCAATTCTATACTAGTCTTTTTTATTTTTTGGAGGGGGGGTAGATTATACTTCATCCTTTCAATTACTGTTCATTGCTATTTGACACAGTGATAACGATGTAGTCTGTTGCGCAACTGTGCATTGCACTCTACACTATTTATAGGTTAGTATGCTCCACTATCAGGCAATCAAATTATAAACTTCTCCAGATCTCAGTGTACTGAAAGGCAGCGATATTCAAACAGGTTTATTTCTGCACCTATAATCCGTGAATTCGCCAAAATTTAAATAAGCATTATCCAATAAGCTACAGTAAGTTAGTGCGCGTATAATATTTGAAAATCATAATGTGATGTAACTAGCCTCGGTAAGGAAAACATCCATGCAAATGATGACAACTGACTGTTATTATGTACCGTTATTTTTTAAACCTTTTTGGTTTAAGTGGCCTTATTTCCTGAGTTTTATATTTAAAAATTGGGGTTGTGAGTGGCTGATTTTAAATAGTCAAAGGATACCCCAGGTCCGCGATTTAAGCCAGACAGTGTGATGTCAGATATCAACTCGGTTCATCATATGGCTAAGTTAAGTTGGCTGAGTCCGATTTGAATAAGCCGTGACCCTCGCTTTGGGACGGTCTGAAGCCCCACCTTGAAGTCCGGTTCAAGTCTCGTTCTAGCATTTGAGCTTCAGTTTCTGACAATAACTTTATGGATCTGACTCAAGATCGACTCTGGACCAAAGTGCGTCTCAAGCTTTACTTTTGCATTCGGCCGTAAGGGACTCCATAAAAAACAGCCTTGTTAGGTCAAAGAACGTGGATGCATGTAACAATGGCTCCTCTCACGTTACTCTGCCGCCTTTCAGATACGAGGAGACAAATTTTTTTGTATAGTAGACTATCTGCATGTTTAGTGTGGTTTTGGAGTTTTATAGACCTAAAGATCGTTGACTAAGTCTCAGCTGAATTTAATGACCTGGCGTTACCTATACTAGAATAGTAAAGCTGTGTCTACCATAGAAGAGTTGACAACATTAACACTCTTAGGCTCCTGTATTTATCCTGAGACGAATGAAATCATCTAGCATTAACTGGCACAATAAAACCGTCCAGGTCATGACATGAATATTAACATTCTCAGACATTAGGAATTACTCGTAAATTAATCGAATTGTCTAACGTTTGCTGCAGTTTTATGCTAGAGTTCTCTCAACAATGAGAGAAATAATATTTTTCCTTTCTGTTATGTTGAAAGTCGAGCAGCCAAAGATGCAGTTTTTACTGGCACTGTATATGTGTGTGTGTGTGTGTGTGTGTGTGTGTGTTTCTGTGAATCATTATATATATATATATATATATATATATATATATATATATATATATATATATATATATATATAATGTGTGTGTGTGTGTGCTCGTAATATATTCATTCAGGTACATATGCGCATGTCAGTTCGTATATATATATATATATATATATATATATATATATATATATATATATATATATATATATATATATATATATGTATATATAAACGAACTGACATGCGCATATGTACCTGAATGAATATATTACAAGCACACACACACACACATTATATATATATATATATATATATATATATATATATATATATATATAATGAAATAGACAGATAGACAAACACAAAGAAACAATAAAGTGAATTAATGTGCAGGCAGGAATTAAGTGTTAATGGTGATGATTTTATATGTATTATAAGTCACTGTATCACCTGATCACATAGTATTTACCACAGCGTCCCCCTTTACAGCCCCCTGTGATCCGGTACACCCGTCAGTCCACCGTGAACAGCGCAGGCGAAAACAACAGACGAGCTGTGACCTTCCTAGAGCAGGGAGTGTCCGCGTGCAACGGTCTCACGCCAAACACACGCCCACCCAGCGCTACCCAGTCTGCTACCAAGGTTGATATGAGTAGGATTAATATATTTTTGCCCGGTTCCATGCTGCCCTTATTGTTAGTCTCGTTTTCTTTCTTTTAGTCTTTCTTTCTTGTTTAACTGTGGCAGGCACTTCTACCCTTTAGAATTAACCGATGCCGACCAAATCTGGAAACAATGACCAGTCTGTGACCTAGCTGTGTCCGCAAGGTTTTGGTTGCTAGGCAACTACGCGTTGCCCAGCAATGGTCGAAAACCGCCTTTTTCATAATTTTCACATTTTGAGCTGTTGAAGCATTAAATTGGCGTAGAAAAGCTCTGACTTCTATAGGCAAAATCTTAGGTCATTCGCTATCGGAAATATTCCATTATTTTTTTCCATGTCTCCTCTAGTTTTCAAGTGGCAACCCTCCAAAGATTGTCCTCATTCTCCCTAGCAGTCTTGGTTTATTGTAGAAGGCACTTCTAACCTCCAGAATTAACTGATTTCAGACCAAACCTCTGACATAATGACCAGCCTAGGAACTAGTTGTGTCCACAAGGTTTTGGCTGCTAGGTAACCACTCGTTGCCTAGCAACGACCCCCTTAGCTCCTCCATGGCCGTGGATCCGAATATTATTGGGACCTGGTGGGCGGCCTCGACACCAATTTTTCAGATTTCGAAAATCGATTTTCTTTTACGAAATTGAAGAGAAACATCTGGCGCACCTGGCAATGCAATATTTAGGTTCCTTAATCCATCTTTTGCTTTGCAATGAAGCTAGAAAATTTTCGCAAAATGACTGTGTACACGCTGGTGGAAATTAAGCAGAGGAACGAAGGAACTTCGCACTAAGAATATCCCTAGTTTCACCTCCCCCAAAATTTCAGTTGTGCTCAAATGGTTTGAAATGACAATCTATGTGTATTACGAACAAAATCAGTACATAATATGGGAGGTTTAAAAAATAAAATTAAGATTTTTTTTTTCACATTTTTTGATGTTTATTGTGTTTATGCAAGTATCGAGTAGTTTCTGTTGTCTCAGTGGTTTAGTTTGCGTCCAAAGAGAGGCAAGAGGTGGTATGTATAGACTTGAACCAGACAGGGGTCCTCCTGTGTGTGAACAGGTTGAACTGCAACAATTCGATAAGCCCATTTAGAGCTGGTTATCATCGCCTACTGGCTTGTTTATCGTGTTTCTCTTTTACACACATAACTACGCTCACACACATGCGCTCATACAAACACAACATGGAAACAATATCTATCTACCACTATATTTATCAGTCTATATATCTATCTGTCTATATGTATATCTCTATCTATCAATCTATTTATCTATATTTCTGTCTATATATACACTATATATCTGTCAATCTGTAGTTATTTGTATGAGTAGATACATATAAAACTACTGTGTATGTACTGCTGATGAACCTCTCTCTGCAAATGTGTTAAAGTTATCTGTAGTCTTAATAGCGGTAAATCCAAGTTACAATATACTGACCTTTATTTTGACAAAAATGGCAGACTCTGAAGTTCTGGATGGCAGTGGAGGAAAGTATGAAGAGAAAATTGCCGATAATAATATAGTTTCACTACTGATAGGTCAACAGGTATGAAAATCTTTAGTATTTTTAAAAGTTTAATGACCCACTTTTTCTTTACATGTTGTTGCACTAGCGGTTGTTGTAGCCCCTGGTTCATCTGAACCATGAACCCGGTGGACTGCAGGCTAAAGCTGATCTGCAGTTCACCACCTTCCATTCTGGAATTAAGGTTATTTACTGTAAATAAAGGAGAATAATTTTTTATGTTCACAGCCGTCCAGGAGGCTAAATATATATATATATATATATATATATATATATATATATATATATATATATATATATATATATATATATATATATATATATATATAATGCCTGGAAATTGCAGAACTGTGAAAAACCATGTTCGTAAAGGAGCGATGAAGATTGGGGCTGGTGGCAGGTAGGTGATAGAAACGAATAGTGCGTAATAAATAGTTTATATCTGCTGTTGTTTGTGAAAAAAGGAAAGAAAAGTAATGTAAATGTGGCTGCCTCGTTTTGCCGCCAATGGATAAAGTAATCTTCATTACGACTAAAAATGAATATTGTTTAAGTAGAATAAGTTTTCTTTTTCAGTTATTCGTCTAAAACTTTCATTTATGTTGTTTTTCCGTATTGGACGGTGTTGCTTACCACCACTTTATCCAGGGTTTAGCAGCAAGGTCTTGTTTTTGTGCATTACATCCACTATTGCGAAACGACGACGGGTGTTTAGTGTGTGTGTGTGTGTGTGTGTGTGTGTGTGTGTGTGTGTGTGTGTGTGTGTGTGAACGAAATAACTCGGATTTAATTCGATTTTAAATAGGCTTCGGTGAAAGGTTGAGAAACAACAAAGGTGTATGATTAGTGTTTTTGAGAGTTAATCAAAGGTCAAGGTTGGAGGCCTAGACAAAGTTTATCCTAACAAGATCACCTTAGACACGATTTACTCGATTTAGTACAAATTTTGTGGGAAGGTTGAGGGAAAGGCAACAACGAAGGGAATGAATTTTGAGAACAGTCAGTCAGATACCAGGGCCAAGGAGCAGTCAAAGCTTCATCTATGTCACTGTGAGTAAAGAGTATAACTAAAGCACTTATATTTCATTTGGAACAAACTTAGGCAAGTGTTAAGGATATGACATATTGCTTTTGAGAACAGTAGGCCAAAGGCTGAGATCAACTTGAAATGTTTTTATTTGACTGCGGCCAAACCTTTAGGAAGGGTTTAAGTCGTGGACAAACTGATTCGATTTTGAGAACAATTAGCCAAGGCCTGGGTCACATGGGTGTCAAAGGTCACGATCACAGAACAAGGTCAGATATAACTACCTTGGTTCGGTTTGGACCAAACAAAGTGGAAGAGTTAAGGGAAGAATGAAGTAATTCCACTTGGAGGGCAATTTGTCGAAGATTAACATTACCAGGTAAAGTTTTATGTCCGGCCCTTAAACCAACTGATGGGCACTGGCACTGTAATCCCTTGAGTATTGTAGTCGTTGTTGTTGTTGGTAGTGATGGTGGCAGGGAGTGTGTGAGTAAAGGTAAGGGATAATCTCGCTGTTATATTTTTACTCATATGCATAACAGATTCATACCTTCATCTGTACAACGGCATGCTTGAAACATAAATTGAATCTGAAAGCAAACCTTCAATTTTTGACGGAAGTATGGGGAATGTATGTGGTGTGTAAATCTGATCATTCTATACCCTGTGTTACAGAAATGTAGTCAGCATCGATGCAGGGAAGTTGAACCTTTTCAATCTCTGTCACAACTTCAGAAATTTTCGTACAAAACCGGAGGCTCGTCTTCCATGATTTCAGTTTTAAGCATGTCGTATTTAACCCCTTAACCGCGGGGCGTCACTTTCATGATGCTCGGGCACAATGGATCATACCGCGGGGCGTCACTTTTATGATTCTGTGTTATTTTGATTTCTCCTGGGCTTACAAGTGGTGGCTTGTATCATCTATCAGTACTGCCAATGTCCAACACTAGTCAGCATTCCAAATCTCATCTGTATTCCCATCCTTTGTTGACAATTTAGCTATTTTTCTCCGTTCCTGACTCCCCTCCCTACCTACCCTCCATTACCCTCTCCTCTCGCCTGCCCGACCGCGATGAGCCGAGCAAATCTTCCCCAGAATTTTCCACTGATTTCATCCATTGAAATAATCCCTATGCCATATTCTTGTACAAAATAATATATACCAAAAAGAAATAAGGTAAGTGATAGTGCTATACACCTGGAATTGACTAACTATCACCTGACAACACCTCACGAGCACTCGTTCGCTAATTTAATACACTAATTTCCCCTTTGAAATATGCCGTATAATCTATTCTCATAATAAAAATATATATATATGAAAGGAAGGGAGAAGCCTGTGTGATATTTACATTCACCTGGGGGTAGGGGGGTTTTTCAAAAATACTCCCCCAGTATCCCTGCTTGTCGTAAAAGGCGACTAAAAGGGTTGGCGGAGGGTTAGTGCCCCTCCCCGGAAAACACCTAACTAAAAAACAAACAAAAAGCCTCGGACAAGGACTGACCAAACGATGACGACCCAGGACCGGACATAGGACTTGGTAATGGCTACGTGGAATGTAAGAGGAGCGAATGATGAAGTGAAAGAGAGAGAGATTGCCCAAGTGCTTGAGAGTGCAAAAGTGGATGTATGCGGAATGACTGAAGCCAAATGGAGAGGAGAAAGTGTGAGAGAATGGGAGTATGGATGGGGTATATGTGCAGGAATAGGTAAGAATTAGAGAGCAAAGGAAAGAGTATGTATAGGAAGGAGCATGAAAGTTGGAATACAAACGTGGGCGATTGTGTGTATGTATGCGCCAACGCAAGATCGTGCTAGCAGAGTGAGAGAAGAGTTCTGGACAAATGTGGAAGTGTGCATGGAAAAGTTTGGAATGAATGAGAGAGTGTTTCTGATCGGTGATATGAATGGTAAAGTAGGGAATGTGAAGGTGGCAGGAATAGTTGGTGAGTGGGGTGTGCCTCCTGAGATAGATGAGAATGGGAGTGCGTTAGTGGACATATGTGCTGGGAGGGGGTTGGTGATAGCCAATACCCTCTTCAGGCATAAAATTATCCACAGGTATACATGGTGAGTGATGAGAAGGGTGGGTGGTGAACTAAATGAAAGGAAGGCAATGATTGATTATGTGTGTGTGGATGAAAGGATGCGAAGATGTGTAATGAATGCAAGAGCTTATAGAGGTTGGGGAAGTGGACTTTCTGACCACTGCTTGGTGGTGGCTAGAATTAGGATACAAGTAAGATGGGGGAACAGAAGAAGGGAAAGACAAGAGGAAGGAGTAGTTGCAAGGAGAGTGGAAATGTTACAAGAGGATGAGAAAAAGGCAGAGTATAAGAGAGAAGTGGAGGAATGATTGGGCAAATATGAATTGGAGCAGATGGGGGACGTGGAAGGTGTGTGCAAGATATTTACAGAAGAAATATGTGCAGCATGTGATGTGGTGTGTGGGAGGAAGAGAAGACGGAGGGGGGTGCAAGGAAGAGCATGGTGGACTGAAGAGGTGAGACAGGCTGTGGCACAAAAGAAGAAAGCATACAATGAATGGATGAGAAATAGGGGCGTGGAAGAAGTTGAAAGGCGGAAGAGAGAGTTATATGTAGAAAGAAAGAGAGAGGTGAAAAGATTAGTAAGAGAGAGTAAGAAGAGAGTGGATGAGGAATTTGGAAGGAATTTGAGTGTAAAGTGGAGGGACTGTAAGAAAATGTTCTGGAAAGAGGTGAAGAGAGTAAGACAGGGTGGAAGTGAGGTTAGCAGGGGAGTGAAAGATAAAAATGGTAGATTACTAGTGGAGAAGGGAGAAAAAGTGAGCAGATGGAGAGAGCACTTTAAGGAATTGTTGAACGTAGAGGATGGAAGTAATGCGAGTATAAGTGGCTGGGGAATGGCTGGGAGAAGGAGGGAGGTGAGAAGACAGAAAGAAATCAGTAGGATAGAAGTTGTGGAAGCAATGAAGAAAGATAAATTGGGGAAAGCCCCAGGAATTGATGGAGTGTGTGGTGAAATGCTGAAACATGGGGAAGAGATAGTAGTAGAATGGATGTGGAAGATGTGCAGATTGGCCTGGGAGGAAGGTAGAGTCCCGGAGTATTGGAAGTCAGGTATAATTATTCCCTTGTACAAAGGAAAAGGGGAAAAAGAAGTGTGTGGTAATCATAGGGGCATTTGTCTTCTTAGTATAATAGGAAAAGTGTATGGTAGGATACTTATTGACAGAGTTAGAGAGAGAATAGAGGAATTAGTTGGAGAAGAACAGGGAGGCTCTAGGAAGGGAAGAGGATGTGTAGATCAGATATTCATTCTTAGATCTTTAGTGGAAAAGTTTCTAGAGAATGGAAAGAAGTTGTATTCGGCTTTCATGGATTTGGAGAAAGCATATGACAGGGTGGATAGACAAGGATTGTGGAGAGTATTAAGAATATATGGAGTAGAAGGAAAGTTGTTGAATGCTGTGAAGAGTATGTATGATGGTGCTAAGGCTGCAGTGTGTGTGGATGGTGCTAAGGCTGCAGTGTGTGTGGATAGTGAACTAAGTGAATTTTTCTCTTTGAAGGTTGGGTTGAAACAGGGACGCGTCATGTCTCCATGGTTGTTCAATCTGTTCATGGACGGGGTAATAAAAGAGGTACAAGATAGGGTAGTGGGTGTTGGAGTGGCCCTGGTGAGAGAGGATAGTATTTGGAAACTCCCTGTTTGTTGTTTGCAGATGAAACTGTGTTGTTGAGTGATGACGAAGGGGAGCTGCAAGGCTTGGTGGATGAGTTTAGGAGAGTGTGTAAGAAACGGAATTTAAAGGTGAATGTAGGGAAGAGTAAAGTGATGGTCTTTGAGAGAGGTGAAGTCAGTGAATGTACAGCGAGGTTGTATGGTGAAGAATTGGAAAATGTGAGTACGTTTAAGTACTTTGGTAGTGTGATGAGTAAGGATGGAGGTTTGGAGGGTGAAGTGCTTGAAAGGGTACAGCAGGGAAGAAAGATTGCTGGTTCTTTGAAAGCAGTTTTAAGAAACAGGGAAGTGAGCACGGAAGTGAAAAAGTTACTACATGACAGTATTTTGATACGAACTCTAACGTATGGAAGTGAAGCTTGGACGTTGTTGGAAGGACACAAGTCAAGAGTGAGAACAGTGGAAATGAGTTATTTAAGAGGAGCCTGTGGAATCACATGGAGAGACAGGCTGACGAATGAGGATATAAAGGAGCGTTGTGGTGTGGATGTGGAAGTGATAGGAAGTGTTATGAGGGATACACTGAGGTGGTTTGGTCATGTGGAGAGGATGGAGGGTGAAAGACTGACGAAGAGAGTGTATGTGAGTGAGGTGGAGGGAGGAAGAGGGAGGGGGAGGCCGAGGATGAGATGGAGGGATAGGGTGGAAAGGTATATGAGAGAGGGGTGTTTGAGTTGGGAGCAGGGCAGTGAAATGGCGGGGGACAGGACGACGTGGAGACGATATTTTTGTGGCCACCCCAAACGGGATTGAGGCCTCTGGCAATAGATAGATAGATAGACAGAGATTTCCTACCAATCATTTTTTTAGCACGTACTGCTAATGTCCTATAACAGTCAGCACACCTTCTCTCATCGGTACTCCCATCCATTGTTGACAATTTAGCCATTTTCCCCCGTTCTTGACTCCCCTCCCTACCTCCCCTCAATTACCCTCTCTCCCCTCCCCACCTCACCTCCATTACCCTCTCCTTTTGCCTGCCCGGCCACGCTGCACTAAAGCAAAGCTTTCCCGGAATTTTCCACTGGTTTCATCCATTGAATAAGCCCTATGCCCTATTCTTATACAAAATATTATATACCAAAAAGAAATAAGGTAAGTGATAGTGCTATACACCTGGAATTGGCTAATTATCACCTAACAACACCTCACGTGCACTCGTTCGCTAATTTACCACAGTAATCTCCCCTTTGAAATATGCCGTATAATCTATTCTCGTAATATAAATATATATAAGAAAGGAAGGGAGAAGCCTAAGTGATATTTACATTCACCCGGAACTACCTATTTTTTTTATGTATTGTCGAGATTTCCTACCAGTCATTTCTGAGCATGTAAGTTAACAGCTGTCACCCTGTTGTCATTGTCAACCCTTGCCTGCCCATATATGCCGCGTCATTCCGTTCCTTGTCGTCCTCTGAGATCAAACCATGTCGCACATCAAGCCCCGCCATTTCCGCCGCTTCTGCGCCCATTGCAAAGGGCCCTGTGACCTCAACCCTTAGACAAACTCATGGGGGAAGCAGTAAAAGACTAGGTGACTCTGCAGTGGAACGTGAACTTGCTGAATTATCACTGATAATGATGGATAGTGACTATGATCTTTCGGGAGATTCGTGTGATGAGCCGGGAGAGGAAATCATGACAGAAACTCCTAGTATGGGTGCTTCAGTGTCCCGAGTTATCCCTAGCTCCAAAGGAAAGGAGCCCTTAGTGCAGCAAGGGAAGTAATTTGGGAAGGGAGTGAAAAGGCAGCGGGTTAGCCCTGGAACAATGGCCCTGCGTGACCCAGCCCACCATGAGTCCCGAGGTGAATCACCTCCCCGCTCCCCCAGCCCTACTTCACTAATTTCTTCCTCATCTTCAGCGGAATTTTCTCCTGAGTCTTCGTCGTCGGAGTCGCCACCAGAACCAACAGTGAAGGCAGGCCGTAGGGGAAGAGGTAAATCCCTGACACATAAAAGTAGAGTAGCAAGTAGAGTAAGGGCTGCTAGTGCTACTCGGCAACATAGGGTCAGTGCAAGTGACCTTGAAACAGCCCAGTCTGCCTCACAGCCACCCTCCACCCTCACCCACCCTACACCGCCATGACAGGGAATCCTGGACGCCTTCGCTTGGACGGAAGGTTCCGATTTCGTCCCTGAACATCTAAATTTTGACGAGAGTTCCTCAGGGATACAGCCTGCCTTCACTCTTGACGAGGATGCTGAGTGTGTGGACACGAGGATGCTGAGTGTGTGGACTTCCTTTTGGCCTTCCTTGATGATGAAGTCATGCAGCACATATGTGATGAGACTAACAGGTACGAATCACAACGTCCTGCAAGTGATGCAAGTGCAGCGAAGATGCAACAGTGGACCGTGCTGGGAGTGCAGGAGCTGTATGTGTTCTTCGCCCTCATGCTTCTAATGCCACACTCAAAGAAGCATGAGTTGGAAGAATACTGATCCATGGACCCCTTACTACCCTCACGCACCTTCAATAAGTACATGGCCAGAGATCGCTTCCGGAACATCATGGGAGAACCTGCACTTCGCCAACAATGATGTACCTTCCCAAACCGACCCACTCTGGAAGATCCGGGAGATTCTGAGCAGAATGAAGGATAAGTTTATGTCATTCTTCCACCCCTTTCAGAAGGTTGTCATAGATGAATCCTTGGTTTTGTTCAGAGGACGTCTTAGGTTTGTATAGTACATTCCAAGCAAACATCATCGCTTTGGAATCAAGTTCTTTGTACTGTGCGACTGTAAGACGGGGTACATCCTTGACTTCGTCATCTATTCAGCCAGCACTGTCAATCTGGACAAAACACACCCCCTTGGCTTCTCAGGCTGTGTAGTGAAATTGCTGCTTGAAAGGTATTTTGGTGGGAATCATGTGCTGTATACAGACAATTATTATACGGCACCGAAACTTGCTAAATATCTTTCAGAGCACGGCATCGGCTCCTGTGGCACTGTGAAGAGTAATCGTGCCAACTTCCCCAAATTCCCAGAGGCAGGAAACTCGCAGTGAGGAGACGTGCACCTACCCAAGTCTGAGAAGAAGCTGGCTATACGGTGGCATGACAAGAGGGTCGTGCACATGCTCACCACCGTACACAAGGGGGAAATGAAAGACTGTGGGAAGGTCGACCATAGGACAGGCGAACCTGTGAGGAAACCTGACGCTGTAATAGACTATAATATCAACATGCGGCTGGTGGACAAGTCCGACATGATGATTGAAGAAATCGACTGCCTCAGGAATAACACTTGTGGTACAGGAAAGTTTTTCTGCATCTCATAGACATGACGATGCTGAACGCCTTCATCCTGTACAAGATGAAGTCCTTCTCCCTGAGGTTGTTCGCCAGGACTTGTGTTCAGCAGCTGCTTGAAAGATATGGTAGGGTGACAGCAGCAGGTCCAAGGTGGCATGCAGTAAGACTTCCCAACAGACTTGAGCAGAGGGCATACATGGATTGGCACAGACTGGTGCAAATGGCTGCCACAACCAAGAGGAAGGCTGCTATCCGCAGGTGCCAGGTGCGTGCTCATACCACCCGACGCACACCTGAGCACAAACGCACCTCTTGGCAGTGCGCTGAGTGCCAGGTTCCCCTCTGCATTACCTGCTTCTTTGATTACCACAGCCTGAAGCAGTTCTAAAAGTGCTAGTGGAAAATGTAAATAATGTGTAAATAATATGTAAATAATGTATAAATAGCAAGTGAAAGTAATGGATGAAAATATGATGGAACAGTGTAATATTGTTTTATAAGTTACTGCAAGTGACAGTGCATTACATAGTGTAAGTAAAATAGAAGTATAAATATTGAAAATACAATAGAAAATGTAAAAAGAAATGTAAATTATTAGTAATATAAGAATATGAGTACAAATACTTGAAGTTATGACAATGATAGTGAAACCTTCACTCTCTACGTATTTTACTGAAAGAGAAATTGATTGCCTACAGTGACAATAAACTACTATTACTGAAGGAAACTTATCGATAAAAACTGAAGATATATATATAAGTGTTATATAGTAATAGGAACATAAGGTGTAAGTGTTTTTATGAATAATAAATGACAGAACATCAGAGGCAAACGAGCGCAAGTGGGAAGGTCTTATTCTCTTGCAATTTTCATTGCTTTCACGGTATTTTTTTTTTTTGAGTATGGATTCCAAACTATTTGAAAATCATAGAATAGTGTTTCTAGTGATAATATCAGGCTGTGGTAATCATATTACGGGTTGTCGGGAAGTGTAAAGTGGAGACTTCGTTACCGAACTTCAGAGGTCTCCACAAGGCCTACGTTAGTCGACGAAGGCTCAACAAACATCCCAGGAGAAAGCTCAAGGTATGTGCCATAAGCATATATAATTTTCGTATTCTAGGACTAATAAGTGATTTTTGGCAAATATTTTTTGAGAGTCTGTCGGAGCGCGAATATGCCCGCGGGACACGCAAGTCAGAGAAAAACAACCCCGCGGTTTAGGGGTTAATCCTCTCAGCCAGAGTTCATTGTTCTCAATCAGTCTGACGACTGAATTCAAATTACGAACGACTTCGTGAGCTAAAGGGATTAATGAAGGTCCTAACTAAATTGCAGCTCGGAGAGTCCCTCCCAAGCAGGTATGGAGTATTTACTTTCATTATTCATAAGCGAAAGCATTCAAATAAAGTATTTATGTTTATTCATATTCGAAATAATATATATATATATATATATATATATATATATATATATATATATATATATATATATATATATATTGCCAGACGCCTCAATCCCGTTTGGGGTGGCCACAAACAAATCGCCTCCAAGTCGCCCTGTCCCCCGCCATTTCACTCCCCTGCTCCCAACTCACACCCCCTCTCTCATATACCTCTCCACCCCATCTCTCCATCTCATCCTCGGCCTCCCCCTCCCTCTTTCCCCCTCCACCTCACTCACATACACTCTCTTCGTCAGTCTTTCACCCTCCATCCTCTCCACATGGCCAAACCACCTCAGTGTGTTCCTCATAACGCTTCCTATCACATCCACAGCAACACCACAACGCTCCTTTATATCCTCATTCGTCAGCCTGTCTCTCCATGTGACTCCACAGGCTCCTCTTAAATAACTCATTTCCACGGCTCTCACTCTTGACTTGTGTCCTTCCAACAACGTCCAAGCTTCACTTCCGTACGTTAGAGTTGGTATCACAATACTGTCATATATATATATATATATATATATATATATATATATATATATATATATATATATATATATATATATATATAAGATATTCGCAGTTTCATTTGAATACATGGGCAAAATGTTAATGTTCATAGAGTAATCTGATTAATAGTTTTAGATTTGTTATCAGAGGTAACCATCAATTTGGCTGTTAATTTAAGTTTGAACGCATAGACAGGTACTGATATATACTGTTATGTGGTATGACAGTGCACTACCAGAAAAATGGAATGTGATGTCAACTATATGAAGTCGGTGTTGCTCAACATATCCAGTACATTTGAGTTGGTACTGATTAACTTGTCCAGTACACTTGGCAACAGAATGCGGATGGGTGAGATTGATAACTAGCCACTGTGCGGCCCAGTCTTCTGCCACCTACAGGACAGACATGTTGTGTGAGGTTGATTTAGTGAGTGAAATCGTAGAGACGGGAATCGGAGCATGAATTTTTGATCTTAGTTTCAAGCAGTAAATTATAATAATAACTAAGTTGGACTGATATAGTCTGCCTACATCACTGACTACAAAGTATTATATTATTAATATGCTGAGTGTAGCCACTGTGTAGGAATCGATTCTATTTGTGCATGGATTATCATATTATCATTTTATAACCTTTAGCATCTCGGCAGGTTTTATAATTTTAACTCGGATTGACTACATACATCTTTCTGAGTAATATGACAGTTCTTTTAACCATTCAGAAATTATAAAATGCCATCCAAGCAACCATCATTATCTCCCATGACTGAAATGGTGCTGTCAGAGCACACTGTAAATATTGTGAAAAAACTTTTCACCTCCAGGAACAACTCTGTCTAACATATTGTGGCATCTGAAGGTACATCTGCTTGAATAATGGCGAAACTTATTAACCCAAGGCGTCCCGACGATGTATGGATACTTCGCCACGTTTTTTCATGGTGACACCCCTACGATGTACCCATACGTTTTGCAGTTGCAAGGTCCGTCATTTGCACATTTTTCAAATCTCGCATGTGATTTTTGGTATGTAGGCGCGGGACACCTTCCACATTCCACCGCCAGGCTTGGACACTCCCCAACCCTGCGTGACCCGCGTGCTCCCTTGTCTCGGTCACTCACCTGTTAGCAGTGACCCTGAACAGACATGGCGCAAAGGTCTCTCTGACACTGAAATTCAAGCCGCCCTGGATGCCTTCACGGGCGACAGCGATTCCCCACTTGATGACGACGTGGTGGACAAGGATTATGTGCTTCCTGAGGACAAAACAAGCAGCAGTGGCGAGGAAGTACCGTCTCTGAGGAAGCGGCGATAGGTGACGTATCGTAAGGCTAGAGAAGGCCAGCCTAAACCCCAACCACGTGCACGCACCTCTCTTCAGCCCCGAGAGGAAAGGAGGGTGAGGGCGAGGGTGATAACGATGATGAGGATGAGGATGAGGACAGAGCTGTGGGACGTGGTGTTGCCTTGTGAGTCGGAAGAGAAAGGATTTCGCTGTGGGGAGCTGAAGGGGCAGTGAGAAGGAGAATCAGGTAGGGGCCTAGTGCTTTGTATGGGGATGGCAGGAGTGGTGTGGCAGTAGTGAGTGGTGAAAGGGAAAGTGGTGTGGCGGGAGTGAGCGGTGAAGGTGAAACTGGTGGTGGAAGGGAGGCTACGCGAGCATTTGGGGTACGTGGGCAGCGGGGAGGAAAGGAGGAGCTGCTCCCTAGCACGTCTTTTGCCCCGCAATATTCCTGTGCTTCCTCACCACAGCCCTGTGATGTGGGGAAATGAAGGAAAGGGAAGGGAAAGGGGAAAGGAAAAGGGAGAGGGAAGAGGAGTGCGAGTGGGGAAGGGCACCCCAGCCTTTCCCACCATCCTCTCCTCCCCACCCCGACAAAGGCGACGATGGGGACGAGGCTGGAGACGAGACTATGATGATTGGAGTAATTTCTCTCCCATCATTCGCCCCTTCACTGGGGAGTGGAGGTCTGGCTGCATGGCTCCAGGAATCCACGCCGTCTCCACCAGGGTGGATTTCTTCCACCTGTTCTTTGGGGAAGAGTTTGTGGAGTGGACTGTGGAACAGACTAACACCTTTGCAAGCAGCCAGCACAGTGAAAGCGAGCATGAAGGTAGGAGAAGCAAGCACTCCCTCCAGTATGTTTACCCAGTTACCATAAGTGAGATGTTTATCTTTCTAGCCCTGGTTCTTTTGATGGGTATTGTACGGAAAAGACAAATTCCGGCATACTGGTCTATGGACCCTACTGTATAACCAGCACACCTTTCTTTGGGAAAGTAATGGGCTGGAATCGATTTCAGCAAATTCTAAGCTGCCTCCACTATTACGATGTCGATGATCCTGTTAATGCTAATAACACGGATAGAATGAGGAGAATAAGCGAGGTATTTGATCCCTTGCGGGGAAAGTTCAGCTCATCCTTCTATCCATATAGAGACCTTGTCATAGATGAGAGTCTTGTGTTGTGGAGAGGCAATATTTCTTTTCTCCAGTACATACCCAGCAAGAGACACCATTTTGGGTTCAAGATCTTTGTTATGTGTGACTGTAAGACTGGTTATGTGCATGACATAGTCTTGTACACTGGTTCACAGACAGACATAATAGAAGATCGAAGTATTGGACTCTCAGTGGCCTTGGTAAAGACAATGATAGGGGAGCATCTTCATCGTGGTCACGTGCTGTACCTGGACAACTGGTACACTAGCCACCTCCTTGCACGGTACCTACACCTGCACGACACCAGAGTCTGTAGTACAGTAAAGAGAAACCGTTGGCATATGGTCAATGCTGGGAGGAAACTTGACAAGAATGAGGTGTTTTTTTTTCAAGGCAAATAATATCCTTGCCACCCTGTGGAACCACAACAGGGAAGTTTCCCTCCTATCGATGGTACACGGCCCCCTCAGGCACCGCACAGATTCCGTGGATTACCGCAGCGAGAGGAGGTGCCATGTCTGGAAACCTGAGTCGGTATTGGACTACAATATCAACATGAGGCAAGTGGATCAGTCCGACTCCATGATTTCCAGTGTGGAGTGTGCCAGGACCATGATAAAGGGGTACAAAAACCTCCTCTTCCACTTGCTTGATATCACAGTCCTGAACTGCCACTACCTCCATGCCATGACAACGGGAACCCCAGAGACCTTCGAGGGGTTTGTGAGGGAGCTGTCCCGCGAAATCATCGCGAAATATGCAGAGGACAGGCCCCACCACTGCCACCACCTAACCACTGGCACACAGACTCCCCTATGCCTCACCACACGCCACTTCCCCAGCATCATACCTCCTCAACTGAACCCGCCTAGACCCCAGCGGCGGTGGCACGTCTATGGTAGTTCCAGAATGAGAGAAACCACTTCAAAAACAGACACGTGTTACGAGTGTGTGGACTGCAACATTGGCTCCTTCGGTGAGCCTTGCTTCACAGAATACCACATGTTAGTGCATTACTGATACTGTGTGTGCTTGCGATATGACGCTCTAAGTGCTGTAAATATGCGATAATCTGATGCTTACTAAAATAGGAACATCTGTAAGTAAGTGATAACAATACTATTAGGTGGAAACTGGTATGGAGTAAGTGGGAAAGTATAATATAAATGGAAAAATAGAATGTAAAATAATTCAGTAGTCATAGCAAGGTTGCTTACTATGTAAATATGCGATAATCTGACGCTGATTATAATAGTAAGGCCTGTAAATATGTAATAACAGTTATATAAAGTGGAAACGGGTGTAATGTTTGTGAAAAAGTATAATGTAAGTGGAAAAATAGAATGTAAGTTGAAACAACAGACATAGCTGGTGCACTTACTATGCAAGTATAACATTACTCTAAGTATAATCGTAAGGCCTGTAAATATGTGATAACAGCTATATAAAGTGGAAACGGGTATAATGTTAGTGAAAAAGTATTATGTAAGTTGAAAAAATGAAATGTATGTTAAAACAACAGTCATAGCGAGTGTGCTCACTATGTAAATATACGCTACCATTATGCTAAATACAATCATAAGGGCTGTAAATATGTGATAACAGTTATATAAAGTGGAAACTGGTATAATGTTAGTGGAAAAGTATTATGCAAGTTGAAAAAATAAAATGTATGTTGAAACAACAGTGTTAGCGAATCATCACTGACCAATTTGGGCGATTTTGCTAGGTTTGCCCAATGGAACAATGCTTATTTCACCTTTATTTTTGTAAAAAAAAACAATATACTCTTGTACTACATACTTTTTTTCTTTGTAATAAATAAATATCTACCTATTGTGGATGGTTTCCCATACTAAGCTCTACCATAGAAAATGTGACAACTGCAAAGCACCTCCATAGAACACATTACCAGGTGTATGGAAGGTATACCTGTGCAAGCCACTTATAGACCCTGGTGACCACTTTCTTGGTGATTTTCCATTGTTTCTCACCAAAAGAGGAGGTTTGAGCCAAAAAAAAAAAAAAAAAATCCAAAATCTGCCGAGATTGGGGGGGGGGGTCAGTGGTGGAAAATCTGCCGGGACGTGGTGGGTTAAAGCAATTGATTGCTGGTCCTTCAACATAGTACTTTGCATTTTTCCGCATGTGTATGTGATGAGGAGGGTCACTAATCATGGGAGTCCTTTTCCAAGGGGCGGAGCCAGATATACAGTACTACATTTCTTCAACTCAGTGGTGTACATATGTTTATGAAAAGGGGAGGTAGTATCTCACAAAGGGGGGTGAACAAGTCTTACGAGTCAGAATATACGGCTATGTAAGAGGATCATGCATACGATTTTTAAGAGTAATTATTGAGAGAGAGGGATTGAGGACAGGATCATTATGAAAACGGCGCTATTGTCCAGGGAAATTAGTGCCATCATAATGAAGACATCCAGAAAATTATGTCACTAAAAAATTACAATACTCTCTGTGTATATAATTTTTTACATTAAAAAACAAACAGTAATAAATACGGCGGTTCAAAACGCGGAGATTTTCGTTGTCTGACAGGAGACTGGAGACACTGCTGAATTTCCAGAGACTCCGGCCCAAAACTGGAAACCTGCCAGCCTTAAGTCTTGATTTAGATTGGGTTTCCTGAAATCTAATACATTTCGTTTGGTGTTTCTCCTTTTGATTACAGGAAGTCCCAACATCGGTCTACAGCAGATGACCCAAAAGATTAAGATATTACTGTAGTTTTCAGTTTTGGTAGGGATAAGGTTAAAATTAGCGTATACAACATTTTGCACTTTTTCTAAAAAGATTCTAAAAAATATTTTTTATATAATTAAATTTTTATTACCTCAATGAAAGTATATGATTTGAATTATTTGTTTATTAAAGCACATTCCAATAAATCAGACCTAAATACTTGTTTTCCCTTGGCGTCTGTGAGAACCCAGGTTACCTAATGTGGTTTTAAAAAAAGTTACCTATGTAGGGTTAAGAAGTACATTGGAACCTCATATTTTACCCTGATCGTAGCCATTTGTCAACAACTCCGTGAAAAGCTCTAACAAAATAATATCTCTCTAATGAAATTTGTGCCAAACATTAACATTACTGTAGATATCTGGAGAAACAGACAAATGCTTACGTTTCTAGGAGTGACTACCCACTTCATTCATGACTGGAAGCTGTTCTTAATAAATTTATCCTGTCGGAGATTTGCAGGTTGTCACACCTCAGAGAATATTCTTGCTCAGTTTGAGGGTGCAGTTAATTTCTTTTAAGTTCATCAACGAAATGTCTTATGTGATCAGAAAGAAATGCCTAAAACATAATTAAAGCTTTCTTATTAGCTGGACCCAATCCCCCAAACAAGAACATCTTATTCTACAGGTAGATAGGTCTAAAAGTAGGTCAGAGAATGAATCAGAATCAGATAACGAATCTCTAGATGTGCAAAACTCCTCAGATGATGTATTCAGTTTCCTTCCTGAACATGATCCTGGTTGTTAACACACACTGCAGTAAAGGATTGTATGAGGGAAGCTCAAGCATTACTTAAGGTTGTATCAAAGGTGTCTGCTTTAGTAGCGAATGTCAGAAAATCTGCTGATGCAACAGATTTGTTAGAGGGAGAGGACAGACCTTAGACAGCAACACCAACACGATGGAATTCTGAAGTTAATATGATTAAGTCCTTATTGAACATTCCTGAAGAAAAGTTAGATAAACTAGAGACTACTGTATCACTCACCATGAACTGTCTGTGTTTACTGAACTGAAAACAGTCATGGCATCTTTTGCTAACGGAACAAATTTCACACAAAATCAGAACATTACTACATCTAGTTTTGTCATACCATGCGTCTTAGGGCTGAAATCTGAGTTTAATAACGTGCAGTCAGTTACAACAGTAATCTTGTAGTGAAACTTGAACGGTCACCCCAAACTCGACTGGCACCTTATGATCAGTGTTCTGTCTTCTGTTTAGCTCTTGTCTTAGACCTCAGGCTCAAACTTAATGGGTGCCTTAATAATCCAGATACACGTGAAAGAAACTGAAAAACTGCTACAAAGTTCGACATCTGGCTGTAATTTAACAAAAGAAAAAGAGATCCACTCTTCTTAGTTCCAAGTCAAAAAAGTACTCTGTTAAGCTTTATGGCTACAGCTAGTCAATAAGTTATGCACACTTCATCCCCTGTGGAAGCAGATCTGAAAAACTACTTTGAGAACCCATACACTTTGGGAGGTTGCACGCCGCTGCAATTCTGGAAAGCTCATGGAACTGATTACCCATTCATATCACGAAGACCCAACTTACCCAAGCTCTGTCCAATATTCCCAGCCTCCTCTGCTCCATTGGAGTGCATTGTAAATGGAGGGAAGGTGTGTATGACAGAATGTTGTAGGCTCAATGATAAAACATTTGAGATGTTAAGAATACGAATAATGGACATTTGTCGGATGCCAGTAGTGTTATACTATTACATTTTGCTTTGTGCGTGGGGAAGTAATTGCATTTTTATGTTAAACATAAAAGAGTAATACTTTATTTTCTAAATACAATATTCTCTTAATTTACCAGTATCTTTTAGTTTTCATACATTACATAAATTTATCAAAAAATCTTTTTTCAGTTACCTTTCCTTATTGGTCAGTTGATCACATTACCATGAAATTTGAAAAAGCCGCACAATATCACCATTTGCTTAAAAATATCTTTTAAAAACTGAACACGAAAAGTGAGGCCTACGTGGCTTTATGTGATAGCTTATGCTTTGTTTCTATATTAACTAGACTACAAGAAAACAAAAACATGTATTTCTACTGCTATACACTGGTTACGTATGATATCCAGGTAGTGAATGCTGGCACCACGTATGAAATCATTAATCATTGCATAACTTTAGTAGCAGTAGACTGACCAATAGCTAGAAGTTATTTTTTTAACGAGGATTATTCATTAATGCATTCATGAATACTTTCGTAAAGAATTCCTATTCCCATTCGAAACCACATCATTTCTTTTTGTTCGCATTCGTATTCCTAGAAATTTGAAGTATTTGTATTCGTATTCAAATGCTAATCTTTTGTATTCACTCCATCCCAGCTCTCAAGTAAATAAAGAGAACAAATTTAGGAATCCAAGATCGGAAAAAGTGGTTAGTGATGGGACCTGTCTTAAAAGAACCAGCCAGCCCTTCTGCAGTTATCCTCCATTTTTTGTATACTTATTTTTTCCTTTCCCCCTCCCCCCCCTCTCTCCCTCTAACCCGCTTCTCCAATTTTTCCTGTCCGCCTCTCACTCCACTCCTCCTATTTCTACCCCTGTCTCTCTTCATCCGTTCTTCATTCTCCGTTACCCTACCCTTCCTCGTTATTTTTATTTCCCTCCTTCTCTTACCTCTCTTTCCCTCCCGTTGCCCTGCTCCTACGGTCGAGCTCTCCCTTCCTCCCTCTCCTCCTTCTTTCCTTCCCCTTTGCTAATTCTATCTCGCATTTTTTCCCTCTTTTTTTCTTCTTTCTTTTTAGTTTTTTTTTTTGTTTACTCTCCATTTCATGATTACTATATTTCTATTTCCATGCATTATTCTCTGCTCCCTGGTCATTCATCTTTCTTCCTCCCTCTTTCTCCTTTCCTTCATGGTTCCCTCTTTCCCCTTTCGTTCCTTCTCTCTTCAATTCCTTCGCTGTCCTTCATCCCTTCTCCCTTTTTCACCACTCTCATCTTTTCTCACTCCCTCTCCCCTAACGCGTCAGTGGGACCTGACCTTGAACCGTTGTGCACATACTTGAATACGTTCAGTTCTGGCATCCAACCCAGTAGCTGCCGAGCATCGTGTGTTTGAAGACGCATTGTATCTGCTCATCGATTTTCGTTTTGTGCTGCGATGACGGCGTGAATGATGCAACGGTATTGCAACATTTTATTTTACTTGGTGACGCGCAAGCTGAAACAATCAGGAAGATTCAGCACTCCTTGGACGAGGAGCCTATGGGTGTTACGCAAATCAAGGACTAGTAGAATCACTTCAAAAACAAACAAATCCAGTGGAGAGCAACAAGCATTTCGACAGGCCTTCTACTAGCAGAAATCCAGAAGTGACTGATAAACTATATGCCAGAAGGGCAAACAGTAAAAAAAAGAATACTACCTGGGAGTTCTTCAACACCTACAGAATGCAATGCATCTCTATTACAATGGTCCGATTTCTGCACGTTTGTTGGCTTGTTGATTTGTCACCGTAACAGCAAAAACGACGCCTTTCCCGCAACTTTTTGTTAGAGCAAGGTACCATTAAAATGCATTAACTTGAAGAATAGGGCCACCGGTTCCCGAGTTATGACTCATTTCTGAAGATAAGAAGTGATGACATCGAGCAGGGGCCCCCGAAGGCGGCCCCTCAACGAGTTACGGTAGACAAGAGTTGTGGGAGACAGAGGACTGACAGCTCCGCCACGACAAGTTCCTGCCCACTCATCCGATCTCATCCAGGATGTTTTGGTCAATCACAGGACCACGCAAGTCCAGCAGGCACTCTGCTCTCCTGACATGTCTCCCTGTTACTATTGGCTATTTTCTAAACTGATGAAGTCATGAAAGGGTTCGAGATATGAGGACACAAATCAGATTAACACAAATGCGATAAAGATCTTGCTGGAAATTCCTTAAACTGACTTTGCAAAATATTTCCAGCAATTGAAGGGCTGCTGTGCTCTGTTAAGTTCCAAAGGGCATACTTTGAAGAGGATTAAAATCTGTACTAGGTTAGTAAGCTTTTTTCTTTTCTTTTTTTCACCATCTAAAGCGCCAGGAATTGATGGAGTTGTGGTGAAACGTTGAAGCACAGGGGAGAGATAGTAAACTGGGTATGGAAGATGTGCTGATAGGCCTGGGAGGAAGATAGAGGCTTGGAGGATTGGAAGTCAGCTTTAATTATTCCCCTATACAAAGGAACGGAAAAAAGAAGTGTGTGGTAATCATAGGGGCATTTGTCTTCTTTGTGTAATAGCAAAATTATAAAATAGGATACATATTGAGAAAGTTAGGGAAATATCAGACGAATTAGCTGGACATAAACAGGGATGTTTCAGGAAGGGCAAGGACTGTGTTGATCTGATATTCATAATATCTGGTGGAAAAGTTTTTAAAGAAGGGAAAAGACGTTGTATGCTGCATTCATGGATTTGGAGAAAACATATGACGGAGTGGATAGGCAAGGAATGTGGAAAATATACAATATATGCGATAAATGGGAAGCTGTTGAATGCCGTGAAGAGTTTGTATGAGGGTGTTAAGGCTGCAGTGCGTGTGGATGGTGAACTGAGTTAATTTTTCTGTCTGAATGTACTTTTGAAACAGGGATGTGTCATGTCCCCATAGCTGTTCACCTTGTATATATTTGGAATTATAAAAGATACGAGGTAGACCAGCGGATATTAGAGCGACCCTAATAAGAGAGAGCATCGTTTTCAAGCTTCCTGTTCTGTTGTTTGCAGAAGATTCTGTGTTGTTAGGTGAAGATAAACGGGCACTGCAAGGCATGGTGAATGAGTTTGGTAGAGTATGTAAGAAATGGAATCTAAAGGTGAATGTAGGGAAGAATAAAGTGGTCTTGGAGAGAAACGAAGTCACTGAATGCACAGTGAGGCTGGATAATGAAGAAATGGAAAATCTGAGTGCATTAAAGTGCCTGGGCAGTATGATGAGTATGGATGGAAGATTATAAGACGAAGTACTTGAAAGGGTACAGCAGGGAAGGAAGGTTGCTGGTTCATAAAAGCAATGCTAAGAAATAGGAAAGTGAGCATTGAAGTAAAAAAAAAAAAAGTTGCTGCATGATACTGTTGTGATCTCCACTCTCATTTACGGAAGCGAAGTTTGAACCTTGTTGAAAGGATATAAGTCAAGCGTGAAAGCAGTGGAAATGAATTATTTGTGAGTAGCACATGAAGTTACATGGAGACTTAGGGTGACAAATGAGGAAGTGCTGGAACGATGTGGTGTGGATGTGGATGTGGATGTGATGGAAAGCATTCGGAGAAATAGACTGAGGTGGTTTGGACATGTGGAGAGGATAAACAGTGAGAAACTAACGAGGAGACTATATTTAAGTAAGGTGTAGGGAGGGCGAGTCCAAGGATGAGATGGAGGGATGGATTGGAGATGCATATGAGAGAGGGTGGGTGTAGGTTTGGGGAAGGGCAGTTAATGGCAGGCGACAGGGCGACGTCTAGGGGATTTGTGTGTGGCCACCCCATATGGGATTAAAGCATTTGGATATAGATTTACAGATGGATAGATAAAGGCCAGATACTTTTAGATCAGACTTTATATGTGTACATTTACATTTAGAACAGATTCAATGAGAAACCTCCCCAGTGGAAGTCTCTAAACTGTTTCTTAAGGTAAACACAATAGTATGAATATGCGATGGGCTGTGAGGCATTCTTCATTTTCTGACATTGTACAGTAGGAACGGCATGGTTCACTGTACGCTTCTTGACATACCTTCGGCTCTGTTCATGTTCGAGAGACATTCACTCGACATTTCTTATTCTCATCTAGCTTAGAATATGGTTATGACGAACAGTTGTAGTCGTCCTGCATCCCTTGACACCAAAAAGTTCTCTGCAGGTGTGCTTAGTTTTTTGGCAGGCGAGATGAATTACCATAAGTTTCCATACACAGAGGAATGGTCATGGGGCATCTACAGTTCAGCTTGAAATACGAGGATGATAGACATGGCGGCCACAATCCTGCTGCAGAAGCAGTAGAACTTTTTGCCTGTGCCTCTGGCTAGTTCTTTTAGTGGGCAGGATGCTTCACTCTGTTTCCTTACAAAGAAGGTGTGTCATGAGACACCTACAGCCCAGCTGAGAGTGTGACGATTGCATGTGACGTGATGATTACGTACTGTATATCTTGATGCAGAGAGGTCCCTCCAACCCTGACTCTCATCCTTCTAGTGTCCCTTTAAAGTTTAACTCGACACTCAACATATGCGTCGATATCCTAAACCTCTGTTCATTTTCTTCTAGGTTGACACAATAGTGGCAACAGGAGTTTCTGATGAAGTTGGGGAGACAGGGGCTTATTAGAGATGGTACTGAGGGTTGCTGGTGAAATCACTGAGAACCTGCCACTCGGAAATAATAAATTGCCCTAGTGTTGGGCTGCAGATCTGTACTGGCATTACTAATCAGTACTTTAGGAGGAGCTGGGGCGTTGCTGATGATGATGTTACTGGTTAACAAGACTAGGGACATACACTTGTAGGAATTGCATGATTACTGACGAAACTGTCTGATTTAGTGCTACTCTGAAAAGCGTTCATTGGTTTCTCCTATAAAATCGTTCTTCACGAGTTGATGTGATAACAATGGAGAGTCAAGAGTGCCTCTTTCGTGAAGCAGCTTTGGCAAGAAAGTTGGCATCAACTGAAGAGTTGATGGGTGATTCCTTCAGCAGATGGTTGAGATGGGCGACCTTGAGAGTAGTTTATTGGCTGAGTTCATTTTATTCCACAACACTTCTACTACTCATTTTACTTACTGTCAAGCCGGGTGTTGTCTGCATTTGTTGACTCAGTTGTGCATGTTTGATAAAGGTGCGGCTTAACTTAATCCATTGTAACTATGGCGTCAATTGACTTGCTATGTCTGTTATATGTCCAGGTGTTCAGTGTTTTCTTTACCTTTCTTAGTTGGTGGGTATTATTCTTCTCCCCTCTCTCCCGATGCTCCTTTCTAAGATACTTTCCACTTACCACTTCTTTCTTCATCCCTGTTATTTCTTCCCTTATTTTCTCCTCCTTCCTGTCCTCTTCCTTCAACTTCTTAGTTCCTTCTTCTCCTCCTCCTCCTCCTCCAATACTTATTTTCCCCTCTTTCTTCTTTTTCTTCTTTCCCATTCTCTCACACTTTTTTCAGCCCAATTTTTTTTTCTTTCTTCCCACGCCCTTTCCTTCTTCCAGGTATCCCCTCCCCTTATTATGTTCATTTTTCTCCCTTCAGTTCTCATTTTCACTTCTCAGTATTTCATACTTCCTAGTTTCTTCCCCTTATTCCTTTTCTTCCTCTCCTCCTTCCATCCTTTTTACTCTTTCCTTCCTCCTCCTCCCCCTCCTACATCTCCAGTCCTTCTCTTTTCTCTTTTTCTTTCCCTCCTGTTTCCTTCCCCTTATCGTTTCTTCTAATTTCCTTCGACTTCATGTTTCCCTTTCTCTCTCCCTACTTTCCTTCCTCCTGTCCTTCCCGTATTAACATCCTCATTCCCTCCCCGGAGCCGCGGTACCCATTAACAGATTATGTAACTATCGCTCT
This sequence comes from Coenobita brevimanus, assembly GCF_032717465.1. Lineage (NCBI taxonomy): Eukaryota > Metazoa > Arthropoda > Malacostraca > Decapoda > Coenobitidae > Coenobita > Coenobita brevimanus. The sequence goes on from NC_137033.1 coordinate 46,421,634, forward strand.
TCCTTCCAAATAATGGGTGACTGATGTATACTGTATAGAGAACTAAATTCTGGTTTCCACACACACACACATACACACACACACGAGGCGCCGAGCAGAGAGGACGCACGTCACATCACTCCGCATCTGGCCAAACCTGGCCAAGTGGCCATACCTAATTTGGTATCCTTATATGAGTCAAGCTCTGTACCAGGTTAAACTATATGGTGTCCTAATATAAAAGGGGAAGTTTTAAGTAAGACTGTCGTTCAGATAGTAAAATAAACAAAGCAGTGCAGGAATGCGCCCAGCAGCATCAGCTGATCAGTTTTGTCTGCGCCAGGGAATGTAGGTAGAGTCTGTGTTCTTAGTAACGTATGATGGCCACCTACTTTAGTAAAGCAAATTTGGAAAAGAAAAGGGATAAAGGTAGAAAGCAGGATGATGATTTCTACCAAGAACTGGTTGCCATGGAGACATTCAATAAGCTGGTAGAATGAGTAAACAGATTAGAGACAGTTTTTCAGAATGAAATGGAGGAAATTAAGAAACAGTTGCACTTGCAGAAGGAAGAAATAGAAAAATTAGGAAAGGAAGTCAGTAGACACAACAATTGATGAGTTGACAGTAGAAGTGGGTCCACTTGGGAGGAAAATTAGTGAAATGGTAAGTACAGTAGTCAACCACGAGAGTATTATGGAAGAGTTCAAAAATGGTACAGAGACAATTAGGCAAGTAAGCAATCTGAGATCAGAGCAGTGATATTGAGGAGAAGATAACACAGGTGAATGAAGCTGTGCAAAGCTAAAAAAAAAAAAAAATGGTGCGGAAACCACTTACGCTGAAATGGTGAAAGTAAAGAAAGACTTTGAAAAAAGGGTGGAAGGAAAAAGCATTAAAAGGAAAGTGAACAGAATAATCCAAAACAACCCTAAATTGGTCAGAGATTCAGCAGATATCAACAAATCTAAAATAATCACTGGTGTAGAAGAGGAAGAAATAAAAAACATGATCTCAAGAGACAAAAAGGAGATGGCAAATGTAATGAGCACATGGAAGGAAGTATCAGAGGAAATCTGTAATAAGGACATGGAGTAACACAAAGGGTTAGGAAATTATGAGAGAAACAAATCAAGGCATCTAAAGGTAACCTTCCAGAGTGTAAACACTGCAGAGGAGATACTAAAAAATGTAAAGAAACTCATAGAAAATGAGGAATTCAAAAATGTATGGATAAAAAGATGTCTAACTCAAGAGGTACTGGAATTACTAAAAGAGAAGAGGAAGGAAACAAAAACAAAGAACGAGGGAAGATCAGAGGAGGAGAAGAATAATTTTTTTTGCAAAGTAATCGGATTGCAAGTTCGAAAGTGGTACATAAAAAGGAGGGAATACAAAGGAGGATGGTAGCAGAACCAAGGAATGACAAGTATGCAAATAAGATGATTTAGTTGATGTACTCAAATGGAGATGGAATGGTATCTAAATTATTAGAGATGAATAATTATATCAGAGAAAATGAACCACATATAATATGCCTAACTGAAAAAATTAACACAAAGGATATCAAATTACATCCTAAACTTAGAGGAATACAATATATGGACAACAGATAGGAACTTAAAAAAAAAAAGAGGAGGAATTATAATATTAACAAAGAAAAATTTAAAAGTCAAAGGAATAGAAGTAGATACACCATCTCAAAATAAAACTGATTGCAGTAGAGATCAGTACATCCGAAGGGAAAGTAATTGTAGCAAATTTATACATGCTACCCAGATCAAACACATGGTATAGAGGCGAATATGAGGATCTGGTAGAGAGTACAATTCAGAGTTTAAGAGCATCACTACATAGAATGGAAGAGAAATCGGAAAGAATTATACCGACTGGAGATTTAAATCAAAATATAAATTGGAATACTCTAGATATAATAAGCCAAGAAAGCTGTTGAGAACAAAAGCTCCTGGATCTCGTGCAGGAGTTTTTCCTATCGCTACATGTAAGGGGAAAGCACCAGAAAAAGAGGATTCGATGTACCCTCAGTGCTAGATCTTATATTTACCAGGCAAGAAAACTATATTGACAGTTTAATGTATCACCCTCCATTCGGCAAAAGCGACCATGCAGTACTAAATTGCAACTTCAGGATTCCATATGACATAGTTAACAACTATGAAAGTTATAAAAACAACCTAAATTATAAAAAAGGAAACTACCATGACCTAACGAAGTACTTCTTAGAAATTGATTGGGAAAAGGAGCTTAGAGGACAAGATTTAAATGCTATATATAAAAAATTTGTGAACTTTATGAAATAGGAGTCCAGAAGAACATCCCACACCACAAAGAAGCAGAAAAGAAAATAAAGAAATGGTTTAATACATAATGTAAATAATCAAAAGAAAAAGATTTGTTGTGGAATAGATACAGAAGACACAACAGTGAAAGGGCATGTAACAACTATAAACAGGGAAGAAACGATTATACAAGAATATGGAGGGAAGCCCAAAATCAGTTTGAGGAGAATATCATAAACAAAAGTAGTGATCAACCGAAGCTATTTTACAGCTACATCAGAATCAAAACCGAAGTAAAAAATAAAATACAATCCATTACGGATGAGGTGTTCACCTAAACACAAGAGAAGGATATTTGTGAAGCACTAAATAAGAATTTCCAATCATTTTTTTACACAAGAAAATAATATAAATTGGAATACTCTAGATATAATATAAATTTTGAGAGGGATGACATGGAACTTGCATGCCCAAACATATTACCAGATGTACAAATATCAGAAAAAAGAAGTACATGAGGAGTTAAGTAAATTAGACAAAGGAAAAGCATACAAGTATCAGAAAAAGAAATACAGGAAGAGTTAAGTAAATTAGACAAAGGAAAAGCAAATGATCCTGATGAAATTTCACTTTCGGTGCTACATGAATGTGCAAAGGAGTTAAGTAAACCATTATCTTTAATTATCAAGAAATCCTTGAGACAAGGTAAACTACCTGATATCTGGAACAAGGCAAACATTGATCCCTTATTCAAGAACGGGAATAGACAAAATCCATTCAGCTACCAACCAATATCACTAACCAGTGTTGTAAGCAAGGTATTAGAATAACTGATAAGAAAAGTTTGGATAAATCATCTAGAAAAACACAATATGGTAACAGAAATACAGTTTGGTTTCAGAAAAGGAAAATTCTGTATTACTAATCTGCTGAGCTACTATGATACAGGAACAGAAACATTAAAGAAAAGAGAAAGATGGGTGGACAGTATCTATTTAGATTTAAAGAAAGCATTTGACAGAGAATGCACCAAAGACTTTTATGGAATCTGTATCATCAAGGAGGAATCCAAGGCAAACTGTATTGTTGGATGCAAGATTTTCTCAGAAAAAGAGAAATGAGAACAGTACTAATGGGAAATTACTCATCATGGAGGGAAGTGACTAGTGGAGTTCCACCGGGCTCAGTGCTGACACCGATCATGTTTTTAGTGTATATAAATTATACAGATAGCAACATTGGAAATGAAAGCTATCTAAATATGTCTGCTAATGATGCAAAAATACAAAGGACAATATTACTAATGCAGACTCTTGTAAAGAGCTACAAGAAGAATTAAATAAACTTCATGAATGGAGCAATACATGGAAAATGGAATTCAATGTGGACAAGCGTCATGTAATAAAGTTTGGTAAAAGTGGAAAAAGACCTGATTGGGATTATAAGTTAGAAAATAAAACCCTACACATATCAGAAAGAGAGAAGGACCTAGGTGTGATTATTAATAGCAGACTATCTCCAGCTGACCACATCAGTGAAAAGGTACGGGACATGTATACTATCTATCTATCTCTATCTATTGCCAGACGCCTCAATCCCGTTTGGGGTGGCCACAAACAAATCGCCTCCAAGTCGCCCTGTCCCCAGCCATTTCACTGCCCTGCTCCCAACTCACACCCCCCTCTCTCATATACCTCTCCACCCCATCCCTCCATCTCATCCTCGGTCTCCCCCTCCCTCTTCCCCCCTCCACCTCACTCACATACACTCTCTTCGTCAGTCTTTCACCCTCCATCCTCTCCACATGGCTAAACCACCTCAGTGTGTTCCTCATAACGCTCCCTATCACATCCACATCCACACCACAACGCTCCTTTATATCCTCATTCGTCAGCCTGTCTCTCCATGTGACTCCACAGGCTCCTCTTAAATAACTCATTTCCACTGCTCTCACTCTTGACCTATGTCCTTCCAACAACGTCCAAGCTTCACTTCCGCACGTTAGAGTTGGTATCACAATACTGTCATGTAGTATCTTTTTCACTTCCATGCTCACTTCCCTGTTTCTTATCACTGCTTTCAAATATGAGAATAGCATTCACATACAAAAATGAAGACATGCTAAGAAAGATAACATTATTCATCAGACCAACCCTGGAGCATGCATCAGTAGTCTGGAGTCGTCATCTCAAAAAACAAATAAATAATATTGAAAAAGTTCAATGGGCCGGTACAAGATGGGTACCAAGCTTAAGGGATCTAAGCTACGAAGAAAGACTAGAAAAACTGAATCTTCCTGCACTAAAGGAGAGAAGGAAAAGAGGAGACATGATTATGCTATATAAATGCATATCAGGGAAGGAGAAAATAGACATAAATGATTACATAACCTATGAGGATGCATCAGCAAGAGGACACTGCAAAAAAAATGCATAAAAAAAAAAAAAAGGCGATAAAGTCGTAAGGAAATTTAGTTTCCCAAATAGTGCAATTGATCAGTGGAATGCACTGCCGAATGAAATAGTGTGTGCCAAAACAATTCATAAATTTAAGGATTTGTACGATAAATATGATTTAAGACACGGGACAGTACGAGCTTGACTCATTCCTGTAAAGATACAATTAGGTAAGAACAATTAGGTAAGAACACACACACACACACACACACACAATTACTTACTTAAAGTTGTATTTCTGCTAAAGAAGACGACAGCTACTATACTCTCATTTCTTTGGTGCCAATATGTGTGACTGTGCAAACCAGTTTCTGGATCCACAAACTTTACCATATAATCGGCATGTGTAGTCCGGGTTTGCTGGGTTGTACCCCTATTGTCTACACTCCACTCTCCTCTGGTCAGGTTCCGAGCTTCTTCAAGATGAATGGTTCCTTTGCTGTAGAGGGATCTCCATTGTTTTCTGCCAGAGGCATTGGTTTCGAGATCTTTTAGTATGATGTCGCATTTCTTTAGGGATATCCTTATATGATCTTCACATCTCTTTCTTACCCCACTGCTACAAGGAGTTAGCCATACAGAACCAGGCAGGGAAGGTAATGTTCAGGTATGTACAGTATGGTTGCAACTCATCTGTTTATAGGCCACTCTGGTTTCTGTGCTCATTGAGTTTGCACGCTGGAGAATTTATAAATGAGGAACATTATTCTCCCATATGAGTCCTAGGATGCACTCTAAGCATCGGATGTGAAACGACTTACTTAAGTTGTTTGCTGGTAAGTAGCCCAGGATTCAGTACCGTATAAGAGGGTGGAGAGGCATACACCCGTATATAATGATACCTTCGTCTCGATTCCCAAATTGGTGTTTTCAAAGACTGAATCTAAGATGTCTAAACAAGGTTGAGCCGTGATTGATTCATGCAAGGACTTCTGCAACAGTATAATGTTTATCTCTGAGCACACTTCCAAGGTAGATAAAATTCTCCTCCTTTTTGACATCTATAACATTTATCTGCAATGCAAGTGACTGCTGTGTTGTTTATCAGAGAAATTTTCTGTTTCATTGATATTTAATCGGAGTCCCATTGCATGATATATGTTGAAAACGACTGTGAAACTCTGTTGTAGGGCTTCTGGAGTATATGCAACCACAGCACGGTCATCAGCATATTGTAGTTCTAGGAAATGAGCCATTTCAGTCTTTGAATGTGCTTGAAGTTGTCTGAGATTAACTAAGGTACTCTCTAGACGGAATTGGATTTTAATTCTATCATTAGGGTTTATAATTATGTTGGTGACTTAGAATTGTGACTGCAGTGAGATAGATATTGAAAATGACAGGAGCCAGGAGACATCCATGGTTTACACCCACGTCCACTTTGAAGTTTTTGGATATGCTCCCATCTATGGACACATGAGCACTCATGTTGTCATGCACGCTATTTAGGATGGAAGAAATGTGTTTGGATCTCCAAATAGTGAAATACCATTCCATTAAAGTTCCCTTTGAATGTGTCAAATACTTTCCCAAGATGATGAATTTTACATGTAGGTCACAGTTCTGCTCCTGGCATTTCTCTTGTATCTGTTAGGCAACAAAGATCATATCAAGGGTACTATGTTCCTTCTGAAATCTGCACTTTTTCAGGAAATGTTGACTGTCAGATGTTTTATCAGCCTGGATAACTTAATCATTGCTAGTACATTGCTAGTATTCACAAGGAAGGAGATACCTCTGTTGTTGTCACAATGTCAGTGGCCCCCTTTCTTCTTGTAGATGGTTACAATATCTGAAGTATGCTGTTCAGATAGAATTCTGTCTTGGCTCCAGATAGTAGGAGTTATGGAGGTACTGGTGAAGTAACTGGCCACCCTTTTTGATTAGTTCAGATAGTATACCATCAGGGACAGGGCTTTTGTTATTTGTTAAGAGATTGGATGACTTGAACAGATACTGCAAGTGTAAGTGGGACATCAAGATCTGCCAACTGAGGAGTAGTTGGAATGTTATCAAGGATATTGTGCTTCATTGGATTTCTCTGATTCAGTAGGGTATTGAAGTGCTTTGCCCATCTTTCTAGGATTGCTTACCTGTCATTCAGGAGCTCTCCTTCAACTGATTAAATGTGGGTTATGCTGAGTTTAGTTCACTCATACATAGTTTTCATGGACTCGTGAAACTCATGTTGGTCATTAACCCTTTAACCAAGGTGATTGCTGGACTGTGCCGTGCCCCTCCCGCGGGGATCGCAGTGCTCTAAATGCACGATAAATTAGCTACTTCCAGGTCAATGAAAGTATCATTTATCCTTTTCCCTTTTATATATATATATATATATATATATATATATATTAGTATGAGAATAGGTCATAAGGGATATATCAATGGGTAATGGACATGGAAAATTAGCGACCAAGTGTACGTGGGGTGTTGCCAGGTGATAAATTAGCTACTTCATGGCCAATGGCAGTATCAATTAGCCTTTTCCCTTTTCTATATAAATTTTTTAGTATGAGAATAGGGCATAGGGCACATTTCAATGGAAAAGGCGAATGGAAAAAAATGGCCGGGAGTTGCATTGTGCGGCCTGGCTGTAGCTATGCAGGGGAGGGGGTAAGGGAGGAGAGGTGGGAAGATGAGGCAAACAAAGAAAAATGGCTAAACTGGTAACACTGGATGTGAGTACTAGTGGTAATAGCAGCGCTGCCTATAGCTACACACTGGCAGTACTAACAGATGATACAAGACCACACTTGAAAGCCCGGGTGATTTTAAAAATCCCTGAATCACAAAAGTGACACCCCACGGTATGGTACCCATGTAACGAGTGTCACGAAAGTGACGGCCCGCAGGTTAGGGGTTAATATCAGCCACTCTTTGTAGCACTTTTGCTTGGTCAGTGCACCATTTGTTCTCTGTGGCACACAGTTTTCTTTGATCATCACTTCTGAGATTCTAGAATTCACCTTTTTAAAGTTAAGGAGTTAGGATAAATCAACCAGTTGTTAGGAGTTCTGTATTTTATTGCAAGGTGATGTATGTCTTCGCCATTTGCATCAATCAGTCCATGTGGTAGTGAGAGCCTAGGGTTTCTTTTGCTTTGGTTTCAAGCAGCGTCATAATGTTCAACCACTCTGTATCTAGGTATATTGCACTGTTGTTTGGGTCAAGTGGTGGGCACTGAAAGAGCTTGTCTGTAATACACCATGTCGCATAACAATTTAGACAGATCAACGAAATTCAAAGACAGTTCACCTATGGCTTTGACACGTTATTCCATCTTTTGACATTGCCCTGTAATGACACAGTAACAAAATGGTTTGAGAGATAATTTGGTCAGATAAGAATTGACAAAACACTAAGTAAATTGACAGTGACAAAAAGGGAATGGATACTGTGTAATGTGTCAATTTCCAGCTGGTACAATCAACATAATGCCAATTGTTGGTTTGTTGTTCAAGTCTTTCCATCTCATAATGTATGTCAGTCATTTCTGTTAGGTTGGTCGAACAGATATGTGACAATGTGACTTGATAAGTGTTCTATCATTCAATTATGATATATGTCATATAGATATGTAACTGTCTCAACAAGTATGTGAAAAGGTGTAGTGGTATGAAATGTGTTACAAGTTGCTGCATCGTTAAAAGTACTACAATTTAGTTTCTTGAAGGATGGTCTATGGTGGATTTGTATGCATATGACTAGTCATAGTTTGCTGAGTATAACTTTATTGTCTGTTGTGCACTCAGCATATCTCATAGCTCTAGGTATAAGAACTTCTCTTCCATCTCACATCCTTACAACGACGTAGAAAATTAGGTGCCAATGTTTAGGTCTTGGGTGCATCCATGTGGCCTTGTGCTTATTCTCAAGTTGTAAAATGGTGTTGGTGATGACCAGACTTTGTGCCGAGCATGAAGAAAATAGTCTAGGGTCATTGTTGTTCATGTTATCAGCACCATGGCAGCCTATAATCCCTTGACAGAGGAGATTATCATTTCCTTCTCTGGGATTAAAATCTCCAAGCAGGATGAACTGGCCATTATCTGGTACTAAGAGAATGGTAACATCCAGAAGGGCAGAAAACAAATTTTTGATGGTGCTCTCAGAGTCAAACACTGGGGCATGGACACTGATGAGCGTTGCATATTGGCCTATAGATAGTGGCATGCATCAGTACATCAGCTTCTTTAATACTCTTATACCTATAGGTGATTCTTGGATCTTCTGCAGTAGTGTGTTTCAGACTGCAAAGCCAATACCACGTTTGTTTTATGTTGTTGGGGTATCCCTTCCAGAAATAGTTACACCTTTCTTCTGCTTCTGTTTAGTTGCCCACTAGCAAGAGGTGAATCTCAGACGAGGCAGCAATGTGAGTTTTATATATTTCTGGTTCATGGGCAATAAGGTCAGTTCTACTGCGTGGTCATGTGTCTTGCTCAGTATCAAGCAAAGTTCGTATATTCCAGGTAACAAGACTCAGAGATATTCTTTCGGTATTTTGATTGCAGTGTGAGATACCTTAACAGACTTAGTTACGTGACCAATTAGTGCCGAGCAGCAGATGATTAGGTTACCCTTTCTAAACTCCTCCCCATCAGGGGTAGGCAGTTGGGCATTCATTTTTGGCTGCTTATTCTCACTGGACGCAGTAGAAGGCACGGCCTGTTCCTGTGCCTCGTGCCAGTAGCCACTGGGCCAGTGCCACGCATGTAGATGACTGTAGCCAGCGACTTCCAGCCACATCCATAATCTGTCACCGTCACCCTGTCCTGACGCCATAAGTCTTTGAATGTTGCTGAAAGGATGAAATGGAAGGTGAGTATAGCAGTTGGCTTTTGCAGTGAGTGCATCATAGGTCTTTTGATTTTGATGAAAGGATGAATTGGGAAGTGAGCATAGTAGTGGGCTTGTGCAATGAGTGGATATGGTGTGATGGTGAGGGTGCTCAGTCTTTACCATCACATGACTTAGCCCTTCTCAGCCTATGATGGCAGCCTGAATATTCACGACGACCATCAACTGAGCAGGGTTGCCAGAGTCTGTCTGGAGCTCTGTCTGTCGAGCCCCGCATTCCGTGGGACTCCACTTACTGATTTTTCGTTTGGGAGTACTCCCGTAGCCTTAAGCTATCCAAGGGCAATCCAAAAGGCCTGGGAACATTTAGTATGACCCCTTACAGATGGTCAATTCAATATGGGTAGCCCTGTCTTCCTGATGAGTCGGAGGGGGGGGGGGAGGGATCTTCACCATTTGGTACTGCACACTAGATTTACGGGATAGGCAAACCCCCACACGAAAAAGTGGTTCCCATAGGACAACACACACACACACACACACACACACACACACACACACACACACACAGTCACTTAGTGGCAGCTTTTTAAATAAGATAGCACGTCTTGTAAAGTGACAATATACTTTACTGCTGTGATCATAGTTAGCCTACGTCCTTTAATCACCTTGAGTAAACTGATGACTAGCCAGCAAAATTATCCTTAAGGTGATCATGTTACATTTTATACTAAAAGCTCATGCCTGTGGATGAGCAGAAAACTCTAGCATCATAAAATTGAAAATCACTTGCTAGGGAAAGAGAAACTTTTAAGCCTTCTGAGCACCATTAAGGGTAATCAGACCGTCTTCAGACTCCACTTTTGTAAATTTGGCGGAGAAGGATTAAATTGCTGAGTTCTGGAAGAAACATCAAATGAGACAACGGGGAGCAGATGTGAGATGGAGAGAGGAGAGGCAAGGATGTGGCTAGAGATGGTAGGAGGTACATAGAAAGTGGGAAATTATGGAGGAAGTGAGGGGAGAAAAGAGGAAGGAAGGCAAGGAGTAAGGTACAGGGACGCCGGGGAAAAAAAGAGGAGGAAAAAAGAAGGAAGGAAAAATGTGAGATAAGAGATGAGAGAAAGAAGCTATTTAGAAGAGAGGAAGAAGAGAGTGATGTAGTTAGAACAAGACGAGCAGAGAGAGGGAGAAGAAAGAGGTGATGAAAAGTGAGGGTGAAGGAAAAGGAACAAGGAGGGAAAAGAGAGGGAATGAATGTGGAAGAGAGGAAAAATTTAGGCAGAAACGAGCCAGGAAAAGACGGAAGGAAGAAGGGAAATGGGATAAGTTCTTGATGAGGAAGAGAGGAAGAAAAGATGTGAGAAGAATAAAGAAAAAAAAATACAGGATGGGGTAATGTGGTAACGAAGGCAAGAAAAACAAAGGGTAGACAGGTGGAATAATAGAGGACTGAACGTCAGAAGGCTGAGTAAATGAACACAGACCATGAGAGAGAGAGAGAGAGAGAGAGAGAGAGTAAAGAATGAGAAGAAGGAATTTAAGAAATGGGTGGTGTATTACTTGATGGAACAAGAGTATGGAGGTGATAAGATGCTGAAAGAAAAAAGGAAATGGGAGACTGAAATATCGAGAAAATAATGAAAGGAAGGACGATTGTGCATAAGAGAATGAATATGATAAATAAAAATAATAATGATAATGATAATAATAATAATAATAATAATAATAATTAGAAACAGACATATGGAAGAAAAGGTGAAAAAAGGTGAAGAAAGAAGGATGAAGATAAATAAGTAGTATAGCAAGGAAATGAGATGTATTATTGTGGAATAGAAATGGTATAGGGAAAAAGAAAACATTTGAAAGACAAAAGATAAAAAAATATGAAAGATAAGTGATATGAGGAAGAATGTGGAAGACCTGATGGAAATGGCATGAAAATGGAACGCCAATTAGAAAGGAAAGATGTACGGGAGGGTAAAAGGAATAAGGAAAAAGAGGAAGAAGAGGAGGAAAAATAATAGAAAAAGAAAACAAAGAAAAGTAAGGAAAAGTAAAGAAAAAAGTAGAAGAAAAAGTAGAAGAAAAGGTAGAGGAGAAAATTGAAGAAAAGGTAGAGGAAAGAGTAGAAGAAAAAGAGGAAGAAAGTAACATGCAAATGACATGAAGAAGTAACATAAATAAGACTTAAAATTATCCAAGAGAGAAAGGAGGGGAAAATTCAGGGGAAGAGGAGATAGAGACAAGGAAAAACTGACGATGAAATGCGGTAGAGAGAGAGAGAGAGAGAGAGAGAGAGAGAGAGAATAACGAATTGATAAATGAATGGAATGTGTTGAATATAAGAAGGGAAAAAGAAGAACTAATAAATGGAAAAGTAACAGAATAAGTACATGGAATGAGGATATTAAAAGAATCGTGCTTCTCTCATTCATTTTTTTAAATCAGAAGGCCCGATAATAAATTAACCACTTCACTACGGTGTTGTCTTTTTGCTTGTTCTTGGAACCTACCAACGATTTTATTCAATCTAAAAAAAAAAAAATCTTGTATTACTGACAAGAAGTTCAGAGGATATGTTTCTTAACTCTAAAAGACAAAAGTTTTGCATAGGGCATGGATATGATCGGGTAATGATCGAAAAGGTGGCAAGTCCTGCCCTACCTCGATAAGTGCAAGGTGATGCACATTTTGGTCCTGCAAAACCAAGAGCAAACTACTCTTTCTAAGGAGGTGCAATCTCTAATACTGACTTGGAGAAAGAAATGCAATACCTGAAATCAGCAACAAACAGAGATATTTGACCCGTCTTCGATAGGATAGTTTAAGACGTGGTAGTACAATACATTGCTAGACCTGATATGGTGGTAGATCAGATATTTCCTCTTTTCCTAACCTCGTCTTATTCATTTTATTAGCAGTAATCCCTCTATTATCCAGACGTCCATTACCCTGACAATCCATTACCCCAACACTGTGATCTGGCTGTTCGAAACCATTATTTGTACATATTTCCATTTTATCCAGATAAAATGCATCCATCCAGGTGGAAATTATGGCCACTCAAACATTTTCGTCTGGCCGGGCGGGAATAGTTAGGTGGCGCTGCCATCTGGCTAGGTAATTGACCCAGTGTCCTCTAACCCGTCACGTCCCAAGCTATTTCGCACCTCCGACACCCCCCAGTCCCGAGCTATTTTGGAAAAAAAAAATTGTTGGCTAAAACCTCCACTTTTGGTGAGAAACATCGAAAATTCATAGAGAAATCGCTCACCTGAGGTTTAAAATACTCGATACAGGTAGCAGTACCTCCTTACCTTACTGGGTTTTCTATCAGGCTGGCTCCAAAGAAAACGAGTTCTATGGGAGGGTAATTATTCCACACCACTCATAAACAGTATTTATTTATTTACTAGGTACGAATTTATATGTAGTACGAGAGTATATTGGTTTTCAAGCAGTAATATAGGCATTATAAACATTGTTTCACTCACTAACTCATCAACATACCTGACCTCTTTTGGAGACGTTACATAATCATCATTTCTGACTGTTTCTTCCTCTAATGCTATGTAAACTTTGTCCTCGACATTGTCATCGATTGGGGAATCACTCTGGCCCTGAATGTCTTTATTGGCGAGGTCACTGGTAACAGGTGAATTGCCGAGACAATGGCATGCGGGGGGGGGGGAGGTTATGTGGTGTAAGGCATTGTCCCTGCCTGGCATCTTGCAGAGGAATAGAGGAAGGTGTCCCGTGTATACGTACGAAAAATCACATGCGAAAATTGAAAATTGTGCAATTTATGAACCTTGCAATTGCGCGACATACCAGTACATCGACGGGACTAGCTGTGACAAAATGTTGTGACGTACCCATACGTCGATGGGATGCCTCGGGCTAAAGGCCCCCTCAGTCGTTCACAGTTCCCATGCAGTGACAGTGTACAGAACAGCTCCTCTCGGTCAGTTGTTATGGCGGTGCACATGGCGGCTTTTGTGTTTGTTCTCTACCCGCTTCAGGCCTTGCTATTCCTTGCATGCTTCATCCCATGATGTGTGATTATAGCCCCTCCACCAGAGAAAAGGAAGACGGCAATGTTGACTCTGGAGAAGCAGGAGATTCTAGGTAAGATTTGTTTGGGATGGTCAATCTTGAGTGTTGACATTGATTTTATTTTAGCTTACCGTACTGTATTATGATATTATTCCATTTTACCATGATTTTATTCCATTTTACCAATATGTTTTGTGTGCCCACTGCATTTTTCTCGTGTAACTTTTTTCTTTTTTTTGTCACTGCAAGGTTTGGCCCTGCAGTGGTGATGCTTGTCTGTGGTTGATGGGTTTGCTTTTCCTTGGTGATTGCTTTGCTGTGGTTAATAGGTCCACTTGACCAGATAGGTTATTATTAAACAACAGGAACAAGTGTTGTACGATGTACTGTTGTGGCCTTTTACACTGGCTTTCAGAGTTAGGTTATGTCAGAAGGAGGGCCATAGAAACGTCCATTATGTAGATGGAGTCAATTATCCAGACATGCCTTTGGCTCTATTACGATGGCTAATCGAGGGATTACATTTGTTTCTCTGAATCTTCACTATTGGTTAGAGAGGTGGGTGATGTGAGCCTTCATTTTTCTGTTTTTCTCTCGATGTTAGAATTGCAATGTTAGTTTATAAGTTGTACTGACCATCTCGTTATTGCTCATGGACCATTACATGTTTCTAGATAATTCTTGTCAGTGCAATTCTCTCTCTCTCTCTCTCTCTCTCTCTCATATATATATATATATATATATATATATATATATATATATATATATATATATATATATATATATAACAAAATGTGCGATATGTTGTGTCAGTGTCCCACTATATCTACCTATATCTATTTATCTATCTGAAAATTTATGCAATTAATTGTGGAATGTAGGTAGACAAGTTACTTTCATGGCCAGAATATTGAGCGCATTTTCTAGTAAATTTTTGTTCGATTCCTTTCTGTCCTTGCATATTCTTGATGATTAATTACTTCCAGACTGAAATATCCCGACTATTTTTAACCCCCCTTCAATTAAATATCTTGGCATTTGTTACTACACCTGGGTAAGGGAAACAAGAGAGGGTGTTATGTTCGACCTGTATGTGTGTGTGTGTGTGTGTGTGTGTGTGTGTGTGTGTGTGTGTGTGTGTCTGAACAATCTGATTCAAATTTGATTTGGTGGAGGGGTAGAGAAGGAGCCAAGAAGATAACTTTTTTTCTTTTTTTTTTAATACTAAGTCAAGAATTAAGGTTACAGGTATAGGTCATAGTTTCACCTAATATTTTCAGCTTACAGTTATTTTTCGATTTAGACCAAATGTGGTGGAATGGTGGGCGGTAATGCAAGAGCGAAGTGGTTTGAGTTTTGAAAACGATCAGTCAAAGGTGAAGATCATTGAGCAAAGTTTGATGCACCTAAATGTGTACAAAGTAACTAAAACTGTTTTGACCTGATTTGGACCAAACTTTATGGATGGGTTGACGACTACCCAAGATTTTGACACATTAAGAGCCAGATGTTAAAGGTCACCATCACATGACAAAGTCATCTCGTTTTATTTTTAATCTGATTTACTCAAAACTTTGTAAAAGGGTTAAATGCTAGACAAGGGCAATGGCATTCGATTTTGAGAGCATCAGTCATGGATCAGGGTCGCTGGGAAAGATCAACACTGAATGTCACAAGACAATGTCAACTGAAATAGTTTTGATCTGATTTTCACTAGACTTGGTGGGCATGTAAAAGGTCAGGCAAGAATGAAATAGCTCGATTTTGAGATCAATCTGTTGAATACGATGTTCACAAGGCGAAGTAAAGTGTTTGGCCTGTTAACCAACTGGTGGATGCAGCCCGCGCGTGTTGCACTCGCTGAGTGCTTTTTCTTCTGTGTTTTGTTTTCCAGTCATTCTTATACATTTCCTCCATCCCATTTCCTTTAGTTTCTTTCGTTTTACATTAATTCCTCTTTTCTTTTGCTCAGTATGGCAGATGTTCGTATTGCATATTCGCAAAGAGAATGCATGGTAAACTTGCAAATATTAACATTTTTGATGCAGAAACAAAATAATCAGTGTTGAGTGGTATGTAAATGACCGTGCATTTCATTACGCCACTTTTATGCTGTTTCTTTGTTGATGGGTCATAAATGAGATTGCTATAGGTGAGAATTAATGTCTGGATGATGATGATGATGATAATGGAAGGCTATAGTTTAGTGTATGAGGACGGTGGCTTGCAGTGGTGGAGTAGTAATGATGATGATGATGATGATGATGGAAGGATAAAGCGTGGTATATGAAGGAGATGGTTTGGAGTGATGGAGGAGTAATGATGATGATGATGCAAGGATATAATTTAGTATATGAGGGAGGTGGCTCCGAATGATGGTGCTGCTGCTGCTGATGGTGATGAGGTGATGATGATGATGATGATGATAATGGCGATGACGATAACTGCAACATATATAGTATAGTATCGTATGTGAAGCGAGTGGCATGGAGTGATGATGATGGATGGATATGGGTACAGGAGTATATGACTGGAGGTGACTTGGAGTGGTGGGAGTGATGGCTGTATGGAGTGGTACAGGATTACAATTTGTTTTTGCCACGGCCACCGTGAATGAAATTTAGGAACAATCGTGTGGCGATAGATAGGTATGTTTTTTTACTGATAGATAAATAAAAAAGATGCAAGAGACTGACGGAACGAGTGATTAATTTAAATGTAGACTGATTAATTGATATTCTGACTTATTTATGAATACTGGTTTGTTGCCAGATAGACAGATATATGGACAGCCATGTAGATAGATTTACCAGTTGACAGAAAGACAAAGTCAGTCAGTAATTATACTTTGTAAAATGTGTTGCAGTAAGAATTTTTTACGTAATTACCTCAGCCAAGGAGGTTATGTTTTCACTCCTGTCCGTTTGTTTGTTGTTGGTTAGTTTGTGAGCAAGATTACACAAAAACTACCGGACGGATTTCCACGAAACTTGGTAGAAGAATGGGTCTTGGCCCAGAAATAACTCCATTAAATTTTGGTGCGGATCCGGATAAAGGTGGGGATTCAGATTTTTTTTTTTTCTCACTTTCTTTAACATTGCGAGGTAAGTGTATTTTCGACATTTTCGTAAATTTGTCAGTGAATATTGCATGGATCTTGATGTAAAAAAATCAGGCATATTTAGGATATTGGTATCTACGGATGTGTACAGTTTGGCGCGGATCCATATACAGTAAAATTCCGGATCAAGCGGATATAAATATGCTTTTATAGGGAGGTAGTCTTTTTCCAGCTGCCGTACAGTAACAAACAGGATATTGGATTAGACTTCACTGATTTAAAAGGAACTGCAGGTTGGGCCTTGGTGGAGGTATGCGCTCTACTGAGTGCCATTCTAGTTTACTGAATGTGTTTGCAGAGTTTAGAGTAACGTAGGCTCATTATTTTGAACATACATTATCGTAGATCTAATAGCATCAGTGTCATTAAAAGCAGATTCTTAAAGCCATGCACGTGTTGTAAAATAGTACTGTTTTCCTTAAGAGTGAAAGCTCTGTTCATGAAATATAATTTTTTTCCACAAATGTACGTCTATTTAGTAGTATTCTATAAACATATCTTGTTTTAATCTAGTTAATTAAATGGTTAATTCAGCAATTCGCACATTTTACAAGCATTATGAATACTGTCCCAGTATTTCATGCATAAAGCCCTGCCTTTATGGCATCCATCTGTAAATTGTTTCTTTGGAATTTAACACTTTATTACAAAAAGACAAGTCTGTCCCATAAAGTTTTAAACAATATATTTGAAATAAATACAGGAAAAAAAACAAAACAATAGTATCCATGCTGCCAAACTTTCTTACAATACAGTTGAATTCATTGTAAATCTATTTTTAGTACTGCACTGTATTACAGTATATCCTCGCCATTGCTAAAATTGCAGTCAATAATACAGCTGAGAAAGTCTATAACTAACTTTAATACAATTTCATTTAATATTCGGCTGGATTCTGCAGTCTTCCCATGCCCAAAGGAAAATCATATGCACATACAGTAGACAGATTTCTATGAATGCTTACGTCCAATACGTTTGACAGATTCTATACATTATATATCAGTGCTTCCACACTTCCAGCCGAAGATACCAGTAACACAATGTCATCCACATAAAAAACATTACATGGTTTTAGTCGAAGCTTACAGCCTTGTTTACACTCAGACAGTTCATCATTAATATAGAAAGAAAAAAGTAGTGTGTGATAACACATCAAGCTTTCTCACTCTACTATTAATGGTCGATATTTTTGACAGAATATCCATTTGCTTTACTACTACAGTGATTTCTATAAAAGTCCAGAAAAAAATTTCCTGCATAATTTGGATTACGCATGTTCAAGTGTTTGTTTAGAAGCTTATAGTGGTTAACTTTGTCTAATACTTTTGCATAATCAATATAGCATGACTATACATTTGAGGCAGCTCTTGTGTACCTCAAAATTGTTTCCTTCCTCATTAAACAAGCTATTGAAGTTTTAAATCTCCTTGAAGTCATGCTGTCTGTCAGTTAACTTTATTTTTTTTTAACATCTTATACTGTAGGTATTATTCAAATACTTAAAAAAATATGGAAGCCAATATGATCGGTCGATAAGAATCAGCAGAAGTTTGATTTTTGTAGTTTTCATTAATCAGAGGCACAAACATTCAGAAAGTTATCCTCGGTAGAAAACAGCCATACACGATGAATGAAGAACGCTGTATTACCATATCAAGAGAACATTATTAAAGCTAATTAGAATGAATATTATCAGGACTTGTGCCACAGATTATTTATTGCTTTCAATACATCACATGTTAATACTTTCATATATAGTTCACCTTTCCTTATATATTTCCCCTAGCTCAACATAATTAAAGTTACACGAGCCTTGGCGTTTGCATTCATCAAAAATTCTTTAAACTAGTAAGAGATACTTTCCACAGTTCCTTATTATTTACTTTTCTTTCAGAAAGATTAAATAGAGAGGTAGATAGATAGGCAAATAGATATGGATACATAGATAATTAGACAAAGAATATAGACAGATTGATAGACAGATAGACTGATCGACCGACTGATACATAAAAAGACTGACAGATAACTTTATTATCCCATTGTAAATGTTGCCATATATATGGCATTTCAATTATGCTACCCTTCTACATTTCTTGACTTTGTACATCCGTGTAGATATGCAGTAAATGACAGCTAATAAAAACACAGGCAACGCCACGCTGTTGCAACGTTCCATCTTAACAAGCACATACCCCCACCTCCCTGCACACCTAACCAAGAGCATAACGGTCCTCCCCCCCTCCCCCCCCCGTGTATAACACAGAGTTAGCACGTTGCACTGAAATCTGATATTTAGTTTATACTTTTTCATTATTTAAAAAAAAATACTTAAGACATACCTTTCTACCTATCAAAAGGCACCAGTTTATTATAAGACACTTAACTATTTGAAGTTTCATGATTCTGTAGTGAATAATTTCTGATATTTGTCCCAGAAACGAAATCTCTATGCCGCCTGTTCTTGTTGATCCCAGTGATAACAATATCCTCCTGTGACTTCGTCAGGTGGAGGGTAAAAATGCATTGGCCTATTCAGATTCCTTGTGCAGGTTGCATTGAAATCTCTGAGAAAAAATCATTTTTGTATTTTCAGAAAAAAACTACTCAAGACACAGCATTCCACCCAACAAAAGGCACCAGTTCACCATAAGACACATAACTATGTGAAATTTCATGACTCTGGTGAGTATTTTCTGAAATCTGGTACGGAAATGAAATCTCTACGTCCAGCTGCCCAACTCAACGGACGAACACCAGTGATAACAATACCCTATTCTGACTTTGTCAGGTGGAGATTAAAAATCACCACCACGATCATCATCATCACTGCAACCACCACCACCATTAATAACATCACCATCATCATCATCATCATTATAATCAAAGTTACGCTGTTGCAGTCCTTCATCTGACCAAGCACATAACCGCTCTCACTCCCCCCCCCCCCGTATAACAGACAGCAGGTCGCATTGAAATCTCAGATTTTTTTTCTTACTTTTTCATTATATATATATATATATATATATATATATATATATATATATATATATATATATATATATATATATATATATATATATATATATATATATATATATGGAGCCTTTGTGGTACAGTGGTAAAGTGTGCGTTTCGTACACTGAAGAACGAGGTTTAGCTCTCCGCCAGGGTAATAAACTTTGGAACCGTTCTTCTGGCCATGTACTGCATTGGCGGACACAAGGGCTGCTATGGTTGAACCAGTGTCACATACTATAAAGTATGTTTGCACCCAGTCGGCTAGCGTGGGCCAATTACACTTGATTCACAGATTACACACACATCCAGAGCCACTCCAACACTACAATTACACTTACTAGCACTTCTCACCCTACATACAATCTCTACCAGACAGCCTAAGCCACTTGGTAAAGATGCACTGGCTGTATTGTCCCCACTCCGGTAGGGATAGGCCGGTCCTGCAGTGGACACTCAAAACGGCTGATGAAATATATATATATATATATATATATATATATATATATATATATATATATATATATATATATATATATATATATATATATATATATATATATATATATATATAGACATACATGTGTGTGTGTGTGTGTGTGTGTGTGTGTGTGTGTGTGTGTGTGTGTGTGTAAACTTAAGACACAGCATTCTGCCCCTGAAAAGGCACCAGTTCACTATAAGACATATAACTATGTGAAATTTCAGGACTCCGTATCGAATGCTTTTTCATTTCTGGCTTCAAATTACTTACTCCGGTCATATTGAAATCTGAGGAAAAGTATTTATTTTTATTTAAACAAATAAACTATTTTAGACACAGCATTCTACCTGTCAAAAAACACCAGTTCTCTATAAGACACATAACTATGTGAAATTTCATGACTATAGCTAATACTTTCTAAGATTTGCCCCGGAAATGAAACTTTCTACACCCAGCCGACCAACGCAATGGACGGACACCAGTGATAACAATACCTGCTCTGACTTTGTAAGGTGGAGGGTAAAAAGTCCGGGAATGAAATGAAGAGTTGATAAGATATCCGGAGCGATATACCGATTAAACACTTCAGTATGTACTGGAGAAGGACACCTTCACGTGGTGGCACCAATATAAATGAGCGACTCCACCATCCAATTATACAAACATCCTCCTACCCCCTCCTTATCGCCTGAAAGGAGGATGTGGACCGCAGGAGGAAGGTAACTTATACCTGTAGTCCATTGGCCTTATATATTAGAAGAACCTGGGGTAACAAGAACGATAATTACTACTACAGCTACTACTACTACTACTACTACTTTTTTTTTTCTTTTTACTAATCACCTCCATCCATTGGGGAATTATATTGTGAAGATCAAAACCAACCTTCCTAATACAGTTCACCATTTGGAGTTATAATGTGAAGGTTAACACTAACCTTCATGCTGCAATCCGTTGGCCCCAAGCACTCCAACGGCTGTGGTTACCAACCATCTACTGTTACTATTATTATTTTTATTTTATATTTATTGATATTACAGTGTAAATAAAGACATTAAACTATTGGAGTCGCTGGTCTATGCGACTCTTGACCAATGTAGCTTCGTAACCCATACCCGCCAGAGAGACAGGCCTGAGGGCTGATGATCTTGTGCCCCTGATACATAGCAGAGCAGATCTCATGAGGGAGAATGACGGTCGACATCTCATCCAGGCCATAACAGAACTCTGGGCTTGACGTTTCTTCTCAGAAAGAACCACTGCCAGTCTCGAGTAGAATCTCACTGCCTCTGGACCCATCCCACCTGATGTCGTGAACACAAGGGCAGTGAATCGACAATGGTCCACATGTTGGATCCTTTCTTGATCATTTCTGTTTTTTTTCTTGTTCATTCCTTTTGTGTGCAGCTTCGAGAGACAGTTCACGATGACATGCTACCATGGGATCGAATATCCTGATGTCGAAGAACGCCCTCTGCCCACATGTCCAGAAACCTCTAGCACTGACATCCACTCTTGCATCATTTGATGTGTTTGCTGTTCTGTGGGTGAAGTGCTCGCCGTCCAGGGGTAGCAGAGCTGGCTCAATCGTGACATCATGGCATATTTCCTGCAGCATTTTGGTAGTGAGGTCGCGTACTTCATCGTGTCGTATGCAAACAAAGCCTCCCTTCATGCATACCATTGCATGGTTTGCGTCAAAGGCAATGCCACAGGCACAGTGTTGAGGTAGGTTCTCTATTGGCCACCCATATCTCAAGGCTACGGCGTCAATAAATTCTTGTTTGTTGAAGTGGAAGCCTTTTGCCTTGAGAGTCAATGTTGTGAGCCAGTTCGATGCCCCAACCTCCTGTGCAATATCAACTCTTCTGCACTGGTCTGGTGTTGGAAGTTCAATTATGTGCTGCAGCTGGTCTTTTTGTCTTGCTTCACGCTCCTTGCTTATTTGTGTCTTTATGTCTTTCTGCCTTTGGTGGTCGATTTCACTAGTCTCAGCCTGGGTGCAGATCTTCTGTGACAAGGATTCGGTGAGCCTGAGTGAATTTCTTTGTTCATAGCCTGCCACGGCTACTGGATTTATAATGCCAAGGCCTCCCATACTGGGTGGTAGTGCTAGAAGGTCCCTCTCTTCTGGTGTGGGGATGTGGCCATTGGTCAGAGATGGAAGGAATGAATCCCTGATTGCATCCTCTAGTGGATGTAGCAGCAACTCGATGTCTGGTATGGTCCTCATCACGAAGGTCCGCGTGTGCTTTACACCATAGGTAAATGAACTGTATGCTGCATGAGGTTCTGTTTTTGCATGGCTGGATAGTGTATGAATTTCTTCTACCCATGTCTTTACCTTATCGCTGACTAATTCTTCTACTGCTTCAACAACAACAACAACAACAACAATAACTACGACGACGACGACAACTACCATGAACACAGTATTATTACTACTACTGCGTCAGTATAATGACGTCCTTTATAATATAAATTTCGCTCCCACTAGATGATTTAATACAGCCTGGGAGTGTTTTTTTTTCCTCGGGGGATGGGGGTTGATGTATCCTTATATGTATCCTTCATAACTCTATCTCTTCACTATTTGGTGGTTGCCCAGGATGAATAGCTTTGTCTGGTGGCAGCAAGAATGAATCTGACATTACTTTATCCTAACGAGGGGATTAGGATACCGATATGCTTTGGCAGAGAGAGAGAGAGAGAGAGAGAGAGAGAGAGAGAGAGAGAGGAGGGGGAGGGAGAATTCCTCGTCGTACTATAATAATAAAAATAATAATAATAATAATAATGATGATGATACAAATAATATGATGATGATACAACTATAATAATAATATATACTATATATGTAAAAATATATAATAATAAAATATAATAATTACAATAATAATAATAATAATAAAAATAATAATAATAATATTAATAGTAATGATAACAATCATAATATGAAAAACTCAGCGATGACAAATTGAGGAGATCCTGCTTCTAATGGGTTTCTTGTCTCCCCCCCAGCTCTCCTTTCTATAGAGAGAGGGATGGAGGAACCATTTGTAGCGGTCGAGTTGTGGAGCATGGGTTGTTGTTGGCGACGGTGGTGGTAGAGTTGGTGGTAGGCTTTACCATCATCGTCATCATCATCATTATTGTTTTTATTATTGTTATTATATTCAATATCATTATCATTACCATTGTCATTATCATTATTATGGTCGCCCTCATCCTCATCCTTGTCTTGCACTCCTTCATAACAATCATCCTTACAGGTTCTCTCCAACTAGTACAAGTAGTTTTAGACTCAGGAGTAGGAAAGCATTAAAACTAAAGAATTATCAAGCGTAGTGGCCAGTGAAATAGTTTCATACATTCGTTCACTCATCCTTCATGCCTTCAAAATTGCTGGCTTCACCTCACAATGTCTACGATCGACATAAAATTGCACTTCCTAATGTTTGGAGGATGGAACTCGTCTGTCGACTGCCAAGTTAAAAAAAAAAAAAAAAAAAAAAGGATACAACCTGTCTAAATATCTCCATTTCTCTCCATGATGTCTTTCTCAGCTTTTAAAAGTTGCTCATTCATATTTTCACTTTCACTATTCATCCGTTTTCTTCTTGGCCGTCCACGCCTCCTTCCCTCAGAGTCACTCATCATTATATGCCATTGCTCGTCACACCCATTCTCTCTATGTGACTGTACTATCTAAACAGACCCTTCTCTTCCATTTTCTTCAGATGTCGTGCAATAAGCCACAGAAGCAAACATTACGTTCTTTTACCCACTGATAGCTGACAAGAAGTCTTAGATTAATACCATCAGATTTCAATCCCTAAGCAGAAAATTAATAAATAAATAAATTAATTAATTAATATAATAATAATAATAATAATAATTTTTTAACAATAATAATAGTAATAATAATAATAATGATGGTGATGAATGTTTGACGTTAACTGTAATGTAATATTAGACTTGCCCCGACGATGAGAGGGCTTATGGTGACAGTATGAATACTCTCAGATTCCAGTCACTCACCCCGAGCTCTGTGACATGATCTGGCGTTAGCTGTAATAAAACACTAATATTGTTCTGACCCCGAAATTTTAGTCATTTTTCTATTGCTTACCATAATAAGCTAAGTTTCAAGACGTATTAGGCCTGGTGTAAACTTTCCGCGAATGATGTGTCATTAATATTCATGCCCGGAATCATGCGTAATCAATTGCTCGTCTAAGCAAAACCCAGTTTCATACGCTTTAAATGCAACGGTCGCCCCAGCACGATTCTTTCCCATTGTTTCTACCACTTTGTCAAGAATAACTCAGTTTCATTCCGTTACTTCTACCATTCAGAGACAACTCAATCTTATCCTGTTCCTTTGCCACTTTGTCAAAAATATCTCTAACAACTTTATTTCATTTTCTTCTTCACTTTTCTACTCCTATGGCGCTTGTATTGTCATTTAACAATCTATATTCTCTTCATACTTATGCCTATAACCCTCAAACTGGACTATTCTGATGGTGTTTCTCAGTCTTCTTCCTTTCTAACTGCAGATGCGTGACATTATATTTTCTCCGGAAGATGCACTTTTCTGTCCTCTGGGGCATTTGGTTCTCTTGGATCCCTCTCGTTTCAAAATGTGTTTCTTTACTGATACCCTATACTGTACATTAGTGCAGTCTACTTGCACACTTCCATATTGCTGGAAGCTTGCTCCCATTCATCTAGTCTAATAAGAATGCTGTCTGTTCCCAACCCTTGAGTTATTACCTATTTGTCTTAATATCATGTTCAAATATTATTTTTTGTAACCAGTCCTGAATAACAAGAATTTGAAACAACTCTCTGCTCATAAACTTCATTCTAGTCATCAATATGGATTCAGCTAGAAGTCCTCTACTACTGATTTTAAATTCCTTTCACATTCCTTGTCATCTTCCGATCGGAATTTTGGTTAGACCTTTGGCACTGTGTTTGACTAGATCTTTGACCTTCGACTAAATCTGACACTAATCTCTAAACAAACAGACTACCTGTTTTCGCTTCTTATCTTCTCTGTGACTTCATCTGATTTTTTTTGTGTGTGTCTCTAGCTATTATTGTCTGTGCTTTCATCTAAAGTGTCATTTCTTCCTGTAGCTTCTGTTGTAGTCAGCCACAGTTCTCTGTATATAGTTATCAAAAGTGATGTTCGTTTGGGTTCTGTCAAATCATCATTTTTCTCTATTGATCATTTCCTTCTGGATTGTACATCTGATACTTAATCTCTCATATCCACATGACTCCATTTTTGTAGCTGGAGGGATTGCACATAGCCTTCATTACCTCCCTTCACTGCATGAGCTCATCCCATAGTTCAGTGAAATCGTCTGGTGATACCAGAAATATATCAAAATGTTACTTCTTCGGTTGTAAAGAAGTTATAATCATTGAATCAATATGTCAACAATTACCAGCCGGCAAAGCTCTTAGAACTGTTAACGAACCAATAATGGTTCCCTTTTACAGCCTGCAATTAAATTTTGGAGACAAGAAAAAAGAGAGTGAAAGACGCAGCAGCCATTATCGATAAATTGGGAAGGGTGGAGTGGGAGTCTTAATGGCTGGTAAAAGTACTGATTAAAGGGTAGGAGTGAAACTTGGTGATTGCCTTGTTTGTGAATGGCTGAATGGGAGGTTTGAAAACGGACGGTAGGGTGACTGAAGGTGCATGAGGTTGGCATGGGTTGTTAGAGATACACAGAAAGATGGTTGAAGGTGCACGGGGCTGGTAAGGGTGACTGAAGATAAGTGTTGTGTGCACTGCTTGCTGAAAGTAGTGGGACTACTACTACCACTAATTACATATAAATGGAGTACCACTGTCACTACAGCTACTTTTCTTTTTTTTAAATACTACACTACCGCTACTCTAGCCATTACCGTTACTTTAAATACATGTGGATTCTTTTAAAGATAATAATACCATTTTTCATCTCGAAATTACGAAATCGTCAACCTCAAACGACATCTTGCATAACAAAATATTTTTTTTGTTATGTGATATTGAGGAGAGAATGCGAATCTGCAGCCTAGATATGTTTCACGAAATATTAACCTGAATGCGACAATGACAAACTGAGAACGGCATTTCTTCCGATAAGTCGATATGTAACACATGCTCTGGATAACCAGTAGTATATAAACGGCATTACGGCCTCTGGCTTTTAATAGATGGGTAGATAGATAGGTTTTGCAAATCAGTTTTACACAGATTTTCGGTAAGTTTCATTGTATTATAAGGGCAATTCAGATGAAACATTCTTACAAAGCAGGAACTGGGTGTCCTATAATCAAGCAAACTCTGGGTTATGAATGGCCACTGATTACAAGCTGTGAATCGCACCTTTGAAGATGACTGGTTGGAAGGCAGATTTGAAGGTAATGTGCATTATCTAAATAATGCTAAGCTCACATGGGTCCGAAATGTTATATATACACTTTCGTCATTCTGGCCCACAGCCGATTAATTACCCTTACAGAGTAGACGATGACTGTGGCTTTGGCTTTTATACTTGGTGAAAACAGGTCACTACATGGGGCATTACCGCGAAATGCGTGACAGATAGAGAACTGAGGTAAAATGGACCTGTAAGATCGGCATACTACAGTATACAGTATCATATCATGCTACCCTATTCTGATCCAAGTATGACACAGTAATGCTTAAGCACTGCAGTCACTCAGCGACGAGGAAGCTGGATGTATCTACAGTAACCCCAAAATTTGCCTTCCTTACTGCGAATAAAGTCGGTATCCTACACCCCCACAACTTCCCTAATAAAAGGGTATCAAAAAGAATTGGTGCGCTGCAAACCACAGTATCAGTAATATATATATTTCTATATCTGTATCTATGATGTACTATAGCAGTAGGTGTGTGTGTGTGTGTGTGTATTTTGGGCAGCCGAAACTACACACTAAAATCGCACCAAAATTGGCAAAAAAATCGCAAAAAAATCGCTGATGTGAAAAAACTTGGTCCGATCACGATTGAAACACTTTTAACGAGCGATCACATGTTGACCAAAAAACGCTGCTGCAGGCACCTGGCATAGGATCTCCATAGAATTTTTGCCCACAGGTATGACTAAAATATATTATAGCAGCACAAGAGCCCTCCACAGGCGCAAGTGTGAGGGGCCCAAAGGGCCCACGAGCACTTGTCTATATCTATATCTATATCTATCTATCTATCTATCTATCTATCTATCTACATATATACATGTACAGTATTTATATATAAAAATGTGAGTGCACTTAAGTACTTGGGGAGTGTGATGAGTAAGGACGGAAGTTTAGGGGGTGAAGTGCTTGAAAGGGTGCAACAAGGAAGAAAGGTTGTTGGTTCCTTGAAAAAGCAGTGATAAGACACAGGGAAGTGAGCATGGAAGTGAAAAAACTACTACAAGACAGTATTGTGATACCTACTCTGACGTATGAAAGTGAAGCTTTGACCTTGTTGGAGGGACGGAAGTCAGGAATGAGAGCAGTGGATATGGGTTATTTGAAAGGAGCATTTGGAGTCACATGGAGAGACAGATTGACAAATGAGGAAGTGAAGGAGCATTGTGGTGTGGGTGTGGATGTGATAGGAAGTGTTAGGAGAAATACACTGGTGTGGTTTGGCCATGTGGAGAGGATGGAGAGCGAGAGACTGACGATGAGAGTGTATGTGAGTGACGTGGAGGGGAGGGAGAAGGAGGGGGAGGCCAAGGATGAGATGGAGGGATGGAGTGGAGGGGGGTGTGAGCAGCGGGCAGGGCAATGAAATGGCGGGGGACAGGGCGATATGGAGACGATTTATTTGTGGCCACCTTTTATGGGATTAAGGCTTCTGGCAATTGATATATATATATATATATATATATATATATATATATATGGAGCCTCTGTGGTTCAGTGGTAGAGTGTGCGTTTCGCACGCTGGTGGACGAGGGTTCGCCTCCCGCCAGAGTTGTAAAAACTTTGGGAATCGTTTACCAAGCCACTTACTACTTTGGCGGACATAAGGGGTGCTGTGGTTGAACCACTCTCGCATACTAGTATGCTTGCACCCAGTCGGCTTAAGGCGGGCCGATTACACATGGATCACAGATTACACACACATCCAAAGCCACTGCAACACTACAATAACACTCACAAGCACTTCTCACCCTACATACAGTCTCTACCAGACAGCCTAAGCCACTGGGTAGAGATACATTGGCTGTATCGTCCCTGCATCGGTAGGGATAGGCCGGTCCTGCAGTGGACCTCAACGGTTGATGATATATATATATATATATATATATATATATATATATATATATATATATATATATATA
The DNA here is from genome assembly GCF_032717465.1 of Coenobita brevimanus. Classification (NCBI taxonomy): domain Eukaryota; kingdom Metazoa; phylum Arthropoda; class Malacostraca; order Decapoda; family Coenobitidae; genus Coenobita; species Coenobita brevimanus. Next base: position 46,450,226 of record NC_137033.1, read on the forward strand.
TATATATATATATATATATTTTGTTACATAGCCTATGATTTCATCATCCTTTGTGTAATTTTAACGCACAGTTGCTGCATGTTTGATCACGAGCGTGTTCTGCCTCAGTCCCCCCCTTCTACCGTTATAGTAGAGTAAGTCGTTCTCTCTGTTATACTTTGCGGGATTTTCAGCTCTCTGTCCCCATGGCTTCATTTGCGCGTCCTTCTTACAAGTTGTGTCAGGCTCTGCTGGCCCCTATATAATGAGCTCAGTCTCTGCATCATTGCCACTTAGATCTGCTCCTCATTTTGTTCCACATCTCTGTCCTCCCCTGTACAGATATTATTATTGTGAGTGCTCAAGAAATCTCCAACCATCTAGCAGCTGTGTGTAGTTTGAGTATAACTGTTGTTGCATTTTTTCTTGTACTGTATAGCATGAGTTTAATTTGTGGGCCTAGTGAAGTTTTTGTAATTCGTGTAGGGTTCTTTATGTCAGTCATTTTTGATAATAGTTTGTATCTGTGATTATTTATCTGGCATTCACTGAGTATTATCTGGTATCTCATTTTATCAGGGCTGACTTAGATAAATTTATTCTTGCTGATTTCGTGTTAATGGAGGCTATTGCAGTTGACCATATATTTGACCTGTTTTTGCCATTACATTATCCTTATGAGTTCTGAATGTTTTGTTCTTAGTTTGAGCATTAAACTTTAACTTGTAATTTTACCTAACTCTTTTGTTTTGAATTTGGAACTTTACGGGACAGTAGTGATTTTTAGCATTCTCACTTAAAGTGTACGTTATCTTTCTCCGTTCCGTAACATAAACTTGGCGACCTCATATCAGGATATTCAGGATATTATCATAAGGATATTGCTTGATATTTTGTGACTGTGATATATTCATGATGGCTACTATTTCTACACTTGATGAAGCCAAAGATTTTTTGTCAAATGTGCAAACAGTGTGTGATATAGAAAACAGAACAAAGAATGAACTTAAGATTGTTGCTCAACAATTGGGATTTGTTGTTCGCTCTCATCAGTCTAAAGATCAAATTGTTGCCATGATTAATGAAAGCTTGTTCAATGTAACTCCTCCAAATGAGCAAACGCAGATTGAATTAGCTAAGTTACAGCTAGCCCTGCAGGAGGCCCGTGCTAGGGAGGTTGAGGCACAAGTTGAAATTGCTAGGATTCAGGCAGACCATGAGTATCGCATGAAACAAGGTGGAACTGGATCATCTAGCTCTGATGATTTTGATGTGGCTAAAAATGTTAAACTTGTCCCTCCTTTTAATGAATCTGATTTAACAAACTATTTTCAGTTGTTTGAGAGGGTAGCTACAGGTTTTAATTGGCCTAAGGAGTATTGGCCAGTACTCCTTCAAACTGTTCTCACCGGTAAAGCTCAAGTAACTTATGCATCTTTGCCTCAGGATCAATCTGATAATTATGATGTAGTTAAGAGCTTGATTCTTAAGGCCTATGAGCTTGTTCCTGAAGCTTATAGAGTAAAATTTAGGACAACTTACAAGCAAGATAAGCAATCCCATGTTGAGTATGCAAAAATCAAAGAAGATTTGTTGGAGCAGTGGTTAAATTCTAAGAATGTGGATTCTGATTTTGATAAATTTAAGCAGATGATTTTGCTGGAGGATTTCAAAAGGTGTATTAGTAAAGATGTAAGCCTATATCTTGATGAGAAAAGATTAGATAATTTGTCTGATGCTGCAGTTTTAGCTGATGAATATGTTCTCACTCACAAGAGATATTCTAAAGAAAAAGGGAAAGCTGAGAGTAAGTACGTTGCCTCTACTCAGAGTACAGGTAACAGGAAAGAGAATAAGGATGATGTTTCTCAGGAAGTAAATACCAGCTTCACCTCTAGATTTCAGAAAAGTAAATGTACTTATTGTAGTAAGCTTGGTCATACTACGGAGAGATGTTTCAGGAGACAGCGTGATGTGAACAAAAAGGAGTCTTTAAATATTCAGTCAATTGGTCTAGTGTCCACTCTTGAGAGTTCCCAGAATTCTTTAACTGAGTTAACTGAACCTGCTTTGAGGGGTAACTTAAACTCTCATGATGGAGCTCCTCTTTTGAGCAGTAACGTGGGTGACACTCTCAAGAGTTCATATGCTAATTTCCTGTCTGATGGTTTTGTCAGTCCTCTGGACAGTAATGACAGGAAATCAGTTCAAATATATCGTGATACAGGTGCTTGCCAATCCCTTATGCTGACCAGTGTTCTAGGCTCTAATGTTAATTCCTCTGATGAAACTGTAATCTTACAAGGTGTAGGGAATAATTACTTCTCTGTTCCTCTGTGCAGAGTGAATTTAGAGTCTGGTTTTGTTAATGGTTCTGTTATGGTTGGGTTGGTTGAGACACTCCCAATGTCAGGTGTAACTTTCTTACTTGGAAATGATATTGGTGGAAGTCAAGTGTGTCCAGCTCCTCAGTTGTCTAGTGAGCCAGTGGCTGTGTCCCAGGATTGTGATGTCCCTGATGTGTTCCTTGCATGTGCTGTCACTAGGGCTAAGTCTAAAGTTACTGGTGATTTAGAGGATAATGATGATGATGATGTTATCCTAGCTGACACTTTTCTTGCTAATTTGGACCACTCACCAGATGAGGCAGTACCCGTAGTGTTGATAATTTGTCTCGTCAAGAGTTGGTTGAGTTGCAGGTTGCTGACCCTGAGTTGAAAGGTCTAGCTAACTCTGCTTACAGTGAAGAAGAGTCAGCCAGTGCTTCTACTTGTTATTATGTAAAGTCAGGAGTACTTATGAGGAAGTGGAGACCCCCAACAGCATCAGCCGACTGTGAATGGGAGGTTGTACATCAAGTTGTCATCCCTCGTGTTTGTAGGCAGGATATCATTCGAGTGGCTCATGATTCCAGTTTGGCAGGACACCTTGGAGTGAGGAAGACTGTGGCACGCATTTTGAAACACTTCTACTGGCCAGGTATCTTCAGGGATGTTTCCTGGTATTGTAAGTCTTGTCACACCTGTCAAGTTGTGGGGAAGTGTAATCAGACCGAAAGGTTGCACCTCTAGTTCCCATTCCTCCTTTTGAGGCGCCTTTCACCCGTGTGTTGGTGGATATTGTGGGCCCTCTTCCTAAGACTTCTTCAGGATTTTCTTATGTGTTGACCATGATTGATATGGCTACTCGTTATCCTGAAGCCATTCCACTTAGAAACATCTCAGCAAAGAACGTGGTTAAGGAAATGCTAGGGTTCTTCACAAAGTTTGGTCTGCCCAAGGAGGTACAGTCAGACCGAGGAAGTAATTTCATGTCAAACGTTTTCAAGCAGTCTCTGAAAGAGTTGGGCATCACCCAGATCACGTCTTCAGCTTACCATCCCCAGACCCAAGGAGCGTTGGAGAGATATCATCAAACACTCAAATCGATGCTCAAGAAATACTGTTTGGAACATCAGAAAGACTGGGATAAAGGTCTTCCATTCGTTGTGTTTGCCGCAAGAGAATCTCCAAATGAATCACTGGGCTTCTCACCTTTTGAACTACTGTTTGGCCATGAAGTAAGAGGACCCCTTAAGTTACTCAAGGAATGCTGGCTGTCGGAGGAAGATGACGTCAACCTACTGGAGTATGTGATGAAGTTCAAAGAACGGCTGTCCACTGCTTTACAGCTGGCGAGAGAGAATTTAGGAGCTGCTCAGGAGAAGATGAAGACTTGGTATGATAAGAAGTCCAGGTTACGCCACTTTCAGCCAGGAGATCAGGTTTTGATTCTGCTACCAGTTCATGGGCAACCTCTTCAAGCCAAGTTTTGTGGTCCTTATTTCGTGGAGAAGAAACTCAGTGATGTCAACTATGTCATCGCCACACCAGATCGTAGAAAGAACAAGCAACTTTGTCACATCAACATGCTAAAGTTATATCACAGGCGGGACGAAAATAATCCAGTCTGCACTGTAGCTGTTCCACCCGAGTCTACAAGTGAAGCTCTCCCATGCAGTATGAGCCTGAGTGATAGTTTGGGGAAGAATCCTGATATCATGAATGATCTCCAGACTAAGCTTTCTCATCTACCTCCCAAGGAAAGGCAGGAGTTTTCGGCATTACTGCAGGAGTACCCGCAAGTGTTCCGTGCTACTCCAGGAAGAACCACTGTGTTGATGCATGATGTCGATGTTGGAGACACAAAGCCAATTAAATTGCCTCCTTACCGTGTGAACCCAGTGAAAGTTCCTCTCATCCAGAAGGAGCTTGGCTACCTGTTGGACCACAAGATGATTGAGCCCTGTCAGAGCGAGTGGAGTTCTCCTGTCACTCTGGTCCCTAAGCCAGGTGGGTCACGGAGGCTTTGCATCGACTACAGACGTGTTAATCAGATAACCAAAACAGACACTTACCCTCTCCCTCGTGTGGAAGATTGCATAGACAAGATCGGAAAGGCTAGGTACATAAGTAAGTTTGATTTGTTAAAGGGATACTGGCAAGTACCTATGACTGAACGTGATAGGGAGATCTCATGTTTTGTAACACTAGGAAAGTCTTTTGCATGTTATGTAATGCCATATACAGATTGTTTTAGAGTAATAAGAAATTTCCCTTGTAAATTTCTTTTTCTTTGTGGGGAGGTGTTACATAGCCTATGATTTCATCATCCTTTGTGTAATTTTAACGCACAGTTGCTGCATGTTTGATCACGAGCGTGTTCTGCCTCAGTCCCCCCCTTCTACCGTTATAGTAGAGTAAGTCGTTCTCTCTGTTATACTTTGCGGGATTTTCAGCTCTCTGTCCCCATGGCTTCATTTGCGCGTCCTTCTTACAAGTTGTGTCAGGCTCTGCTGGCCCCTATATAATGAGCTCAGTCTCTGCATCATTGCCACTTAGATCTGCTCCTCATTTTGTTCACATCTCTGTCCTCCCCTGTACAGATATTATTATTGTGAGTGCTCAAGAAATCTCCAACCATCTAGCAGCTGTGTGTAGTTTGAGTATAACTGTTGTTGCATTTTTTCTTGTACTGTATAGCATGAGTTTAATTTGTGGGCCTAGTGAAGTTTTTGTAATTCGTGTAGGGTTCTTTATGTCAGTCATTTTTTATAATAGTTTGTATCTGTGATTATTTATCTGGCATTCACTGAGTATTATCTGGTATCTCATTTTATCAGGGCTGACTTAGATAAATTTATTCTTGCTGATTTCGTGTTAATGGAGGCTATTGCAGTTGACCATATATTTGACCTGTTTTTGCCATTACATTATCCTTATGAGTTCTGAATGTTTTGTTCTTAGTTTGAGCATTAAACTTTAACTTGTAATTTTACCTAACTCTTTTGTTTTGAATTTGGAACTTTACGGGACAGTAGTGATTTTTAGCATTCTCACTTAAAGTGTACGTTATCTTTCTCCGTTCCGTAACATAAACTTGGCGACCTCATATCAGGATATTCAGGATATTATCATAAGGATATTGCTTGATATTTTGTGACTGTGATATATTCATGATGGCTACTATTTCTACACTTGATGAAGCCAAAGATTTTTTGTCAAATGTGCAAACAGTGTGTGATATAGAAAACAGAACAAAGAATGAACTTAAGATTGTTGCTCAACAATTGGGATTTGTTGTTCGCTCTCATCAGTCTAAAGATCAAATTGTTGCCATGATTAATGAAAGCTTGTTCAATGTAACTCCTCCAAATGAGCAAACGCAGATTGAATTAGCTAAGTTACAGCTAGCCCTGCAGGAGGCCCGTGCTAGGGAGGTTGAGGCACAAGTTGAAATTGCTAGGATTCAGGCAGACCATGAGTATCGCATGAAACAAGGTGGAACTGGATCATCTAGCTCTGATGATTTTGATGTGGCTAAAAATGTTAAACTTGTCCCTCCTTTTAATGAATCTGATTTAACAAACTATTTTCAGTTGTTTGAGAGGGTAGCTACAGGTTTTAATTGGCCTAAGGAGTATTGGCCAGTACTCCTTCAAACTGTTCTCACCGGTAAAGCTCAAGTAACTTATGCATCTTTGCCTCAGGATCAATCTGATAATTATGATGTAGTTAAGAGCTTGATTCTTAAGGCCTATGAGCTTGTTCCTGAAGCTTATAGAGTAAAATTTAGGACAACTTACAAGCAAGATAAGCAATCCCATGTTGAGTATGCAAAAATCAAAGAAGATTTGTTGGAGCAGTGGTTAAATTCTAAGAATGTGGATTCTGATTTTGATAAATTTAAGCAGATGATTTTGCTGGAGGATTTCAAAAGGTGTATTAGTAAAGATGTAAGCCTATATCTTGATGAGAAAAGATTAGATAATTTGTCTGATGCTGCAGTTTTAGCTGATGAATATGTTCTCACTCACAAGAGATATTCTAAAGAAAAAGGGAAAGCTGAGAGTAAGTACGTTGCCTCTACTCAGAGTACAGGTAACAGGAAAGAGAATAAGGATGATGTTTCTCAGGAAGTAAATACCAGCTTCACCTCTAGATTTCAGAAAAGTAAATGTACTTATTGTAGTAAGCTTGGTCATACTACGGAGAGATGTTTCAGGAGACAGCGTGATGTGAACAAAAAGGAGTCTTTAAATATTCAGTCAATTGGTCTAGTGTCCACTCTTGAGAGTTCCCAGAATTCTTTAACTGAGTTAACTGAACCTGCTTTGAGGGGTAACTTAAACTCTCATGATGGAGCTCCTCTTTTGAGCAGTAACGTGGGTGACACTCTCAAGAGTTCATATGCTAATTTCCTGTCTGATGGTTTTGTCAGTCCTCTGGACAGTAATGACAGGAAATCAGTTCAAATATATCGTGATACAGGTGCTTGCCAATCCCTTATGCTGACCAGTGTTCTAGGCTCTAATGTTAATTCCTCTGATGAAACTGTAATCTTACAAGGTGTAGGGAATAATTACTTCTCTGTTCCTCTGTGCAGAGTGAATTTAGAGTCTGGTTTTGTTAATGGTTCTGTTATGGTTGGGTTGGTTGAGACACTCCCAATGTCAGGTGTAACTTTCTTACTTGGAAATGATATTGGTGGAAGTCAAGTGTGTCCAGCTCCTCAGTTGTCTAGTGAGCCAGTGGCTGTGTCCCAGGATTGTGATGTCCCTGATGTGTTCCTTGCATGTGCTGTCACTAGGGCTAAGTCTAAAGTTACTGGTGATTTAGAGGATAATGATGATGATGATGTTATCCTAGCTGACACTTTTCTTGCTAATTTGGACCACTCACCAGATGAGGCAGTACCCCGTAGTGTTGATAATTTGTCTCGTCAAGAGTTGGTTGAGTTGCAGGTTGCTGACCCTGAGTTGAAAGGTCTAGCTAACTCTGCTTACAGTGAAGAAGAGTCAGCCAGTGCTTCTACTTGTTATTATGTAAAGTCAGGAGTACTTATGAGGAAGTGGAGACCCCAACAGCATCAGCCGACTGTGAATGGGAGGTTGTACATCAAGTTGTCATCCCTCGTGTTTGTAGGCAGGATATCATTCGAGTGGCTCATGATTCCAGTTTGGCAGGACACCTTGGAGTGAGGAAGACTGTGGCACGCATTTTGAAACACTTCTACTGGCCAGGTATCTTCAGGGATGTTTCCTGGTATTGTAAGTCTTGTCACACCTGTCAAGTTGTGGGGAAGTGTAATCAGACCGAAAGGTTGCACCTCTAGTTCCCATTCCTCCTTTTGAGGCGCCTTTCACCCGTGTGTTGGTGGATATTGTGGGCCCTCTTCCTAAGACTTCTTCAGGATTTTCTTATGTGTTGACCATGATTGATATGGCTACTCGTTATCCTGAAGCCATTCCACTTAGAAACATCTCAGCAAAGAACGTGGTTAAGGAAATGCTAGGGTTCTTCACAAAGTTTGGTCTGCCCAAGGAGGTACAGTCAGACCGAGGAAGTAATTTCATGTCAAACGTTTTCAAGCAGTCTCTGAAAGAGTTGGGCATCACCCAGATCACGTCTTCAGCTTACCATCCCCAGACCCAAGGAGCGTTGGAGAGATATCATCAAACACTCAAATCGATGCTCAAGAAATACTGTTTGGAACATCAGAAAGACTGGGATAAAGGTCTTCCATTCGTTGTGTTTGCCGCAAGAGAATCTCCAAATGAATCACTGGGCTTCTCACCTTTTGAACTACTGTTTGGCCATGAAGTAAGAGGACCCCTTAAGTTACTCAAGGAATGCTGGCTGTCGGAGGAAGATGACGTCAACCTACTGGAGTATGTGATGAAGTTCAAAGAACGGCTGTCCACTGCTTTACAGCTGGCGAGAGAGAATTTAGGAGCTGCTCAGGAGAAGATGAAGACTTGGTATGATAAGAAGTCCAGGTTACGCCACTTTCAGCCAGGAGATCAGGTTTTGATTCTGCTACCAGTTCATGGGCAACCTCTTCAAGCCAAGTTTTGTGGTCCTTATTTCGTGGAGAAGAAACTCAGTGATGTCAACTATGTCATCGCCACACCAGATCGTAGAAAGAACAAGCAACTTTGTCACATCAACATGCTAAAGTTATATCACAGGCGGGACGAAAATAATCCAGTCTGCACTGTAGCTGTTCCACCCGAGTCTACAAGTGAAGCTCTCCCATGCAGTATGAGCCTGAGTGATAGTTTGGGGAAGAATCCTGATATCATGAATGATCTCCAGACTAAGCTTTCTCATCTACCTCCCAAGGAAAGGCAGGAGTTTTCGGCATTACTGCAGGAGTACCCGCAAGTGTTCCGTGCTACTCCAGGAAGAACCACTGTGTTGATGCATGATGTCGATGTTGGAGACACAAAGCCAATTAAATTGCCTCCTTACCGTGTGAACCCAGTGAAAGTTCCTCTCATCCAGAAGGAGCTTGGCTACCTGTTGGACCACAAGATGATTGAGCCCTGTCAGAGCGAGTGGAGTTCTCCTGTCACTCTGGTCCCTAAGCCAGGTGGGTCACGGAGGCTTTGCATCGACTACAGACGTGTTAATCAGATAACCAAAACAGACACTTACCCTCTCCCTCGTGTGGAAGATTGCATAGACAAGATCGGAAAGGCTAGGTACATAAGTAAGTTTGATTTGTTAAAGGGATACTGGCAAGTACCTATGACTGAACGTGATAGGGAGATCTCATGTTTTGTAACACTAGGAAAGTCTTTTGCATGTTATGTAATGCCATATACAGATTGTTTTAGAGTAATAAGAAATTTCCCTTGTAAATTTCTTTTTTCTTTGTGGGGAGGTGTTACATAGCCTATGATTTCATCATCCTTTGTGTAATTTTAACGCACAGTTGCTGCATGTTTGATCACGAGCGTGTTCTGCCTCAGTCCCCCCCTTCTACCGTTATAGTAGAGTAAGTCGTTCTCTCTGTTATACTTTGCGGGATTTTCAGCTCTCTGTCCCCATGGCTTCATTTGCGCGTCCTTCTTACAAGTTGTGTCAGGCTCTGCTGGCCCCTATATAATGAGCTCAGTCTCTGCATCATTGCCACTTAGATCTGCTCCTCATTTTGTTCACATCTCTGTCCTCCCCTGTACAGATATTATTATTGTGAGTGCTCAAGAAATCTCCAACCATCTAGCAGCTGTGTGTAGTTTGAGTATAACTGTTGTTGCATTTTTTCTTGTACTGTATAGCATGAGTTTAATTTGTGGGCCTAGTGAAGTTTTTGTAATTCGTGTAGGGTTCTTTATGTCAGTCATTTTTGATAATAGTTTGTATCTGTGATTATTTATCTGGCATTCACTGAGTATTATCTGGTATCTCATTTTATCAGGGCTGACTTAGATAAATTTATTCTTGCTGATTTCGTGTTAATGGAGGCTATTGCAGTTGACCATATATTTGACCTGTTTTTGCCATTACATTATCCTTATGAGTTCTGAATGTTTTGTTCTTAGTTTGAGCATTAAACTTTAACTTGTAATTTTACCTAACTCTTTTGTTTTGAATTTGGAACTTTACGGGACAGTAGTGATTTTTAGCATTCTCACTTAAAGTGTACGTTATCTTTCTCCGTTCCGTAACAATATATATATATATATATATATATATATATATATATATATATATATATATATATATATATATAGTTTTGAATGGTGAGTTGCTGGAGGAGGTTGAGTGTTTTAAATATTTAGGGTCACATGTTGCTGTGGATGGAAGAATAGATGCAGAAGTAAAGTTTAGAATGAATGAAGTAGGAAAGGTGCTGGGAGGAATGAAAAAGGTGTTTAGATGTCGTTCGCTTAGAATGTATGTAAAGAGAAGGCTGTATGAGGGTGTTGTGGTACCGACTGCGTTATATGGGGCTGAAACATGGAATATGGGTGTAGCAGAGAGGAAAAGCTTGAATGTAATGGAGATGAGGTGTCTGAGGAGTATGTGTGGAGTAACGCTTATGGATCGAGTGCGGAATGATGAAGTGCAAAGGAGAACTGGAGTTGTTCGGGAGATGGCTGATAGAGTTGAGCAGAGGGTGTTGCGATGGTTTGGGCATATGGAGAGAATGGATAATGAGCGATTGGTTAAAAAGATAACTAGATCTGAGGTGAGAGGTGTAAGGCTGAGAGAGAGACCACGAATTGGATGGATGGACAGTGTGAAGAGAGCGCTGAATGTGAGAGGGATGTCTGTTGAGCAAGGAAGAGTGGCTGTACGTGACAGAAATAAATGGAGAGAAATTGTGAATGAATATATGATGATGCTGCCCTGAGGGGATATTCTCCCGCATTTGGTCTGATCAGCTAGTCAGGTCAGGTGCGGGTAAGGGGATGGGTCTGTTATGATGTGGCAGGGGTAAACCAGCTCTGCTATCGGGCCCTGCTGCGGATGTCACTGACTGCACTTCACAGTTGACCCTTGTGCGATGTGGTGCAGTGAGGATCTGTCCCTTCTTCCCTTTGGGGCTAAGATGCGAATGAATGTGTTTGAATGAATGAGCAAATGGGGAGTGTGTCGTCCTGTCTCGGCTACCTCCCTTTCCTTGGGGGATATATATATATATATATATATATATATATATATATATATATATATATATATATATATATATAAAGATGCTCGTGTTGTGGCTGGGATTGATTAAAATTGCTCTGTCACTTGCAAAAATCGTAGTGTGTTGAGATTGAAATACAAGTACATCCTCCAAAAACGGATTTATTTGGTTCCTCATAGAATAATTATAATTATACACACACACACACACACACACACACACACACACACACTAGGGTACAGTAGAGGAAGGCATGGACACCTCATCCCCCACCTGTCTCGAGACCTTCTTGAGCAAGAACCCAAGCCGGAAAAGGTGGTAGTAGTTTTTGGAGGGTAGGGATGAGGAGGGCACGGAGGAGGTCGACCAACCCACCTCAATCCCCCAACCTCTCCTAAGACACATTTTGACCTCAGCCCCAGCCAGACCGAGCGGTGGTGGCCCTTCAGAGGAGGAGACTGCTTATGGAATGTTACCATATAGTGATGAGCGAAACCGACTAATGCATCGACTTAGTAGCAGTCAGACATAGAAGCCAGACCTTGTTGCGGTCAGGCAACTAACTACACTTTGAAAGTATTCCCCTTACCATAGTCATGAGCCAGCCAGGATGGGTAATATTGACTGCTTTACTCCTGTGTAAAACCATGTTTTATTGTGGCTTATGTCCTTTATTGGAATATTACAGGCTGTATGGATGTACGTACGAATATATATATATATATATATATATATATATATATATATATATATATATATATATATATATACAGTATATATATATATATATATATATATATATATATATATATATACAGTATATATATATATATATATATATATATATATATATATATATATACTATATCTATATCTATACATATATATATATATATATATATATATATATATATATATATATATATATATATATTATACTGTATATAGATAGATAGATAGATAAATATAGATATAGATAGATAGATAGATGACAGACAGATAGATAGATAGATACATAGATATAGATAGATAGATAGATATAAGAGAGAGAGAGAGAGAGAGAGACTTCTACATTTAAACAATTTAGTGTAGATATGCTAGTGTACCCATACTCCATTTTTTTTTTTTTATTGAGGTGAAGATGCACTTAACAGGTTGATGATGACTGGCTGAATGCAACATGTACAAGAAATATTTACTAACCCAAATTTCCCTCTCAGATATTTGTTGTCAGTTAATAATGCTAGGTTATGAAGTAATGTTGCACTCAGCCAATAATCACCAATCTGTCAAGTGCACTTTCGCCTCGATAAAAAAAAAAAACTGAGTATAGGTGAGTGCAGAAACTTCGACTTTTAAAGCGTTGATTATGTTATTCCTGAAAACGTTTGATTAAAATGTTTGTATGCTTACAATAGCCTGAAGAAATTAAATGACTGTTTCCACTCAGAATTATGTATCGTCAAATCTTTTGGATTTTGTAAAGTTAGAATGATATTTGTCGGAATAATATACTGCGTTATCAGTTCACCAACGACTGTAGCAGATATGAAATACTCAAGAGTAGCGATCACGTTAAATGTTTACTTTCATATATATATATATATATATATATATATATATATATATATATATATATATATATATATATATATATATATATATATATTTCAAAGATGCAAAATTTTTATTGTGTAGATGAATGTTGAATTTACCAGGAGATTTTCGGTCTGGTACCCCAAAAGTCGAAAAACTGCTTGAAGATGTCATTTTGAGACGAAAAATGGTATATTTATGAGGTAATTTTATACTGACACTTCGTACTGATGTTTAAATGAGTAAATTACATATTAAATGCAGGTCATGGCTTTCATTTGCTAAAACTCAAACCACGTACTTTTAATACAGCAGTTTCATTTAAACAAAACAAATGGATGTTTAAAAAATAACTAACCTCATGAAAATGAATATGATATTAGTCTCTTCATTACCAAATGTAAGTTTAACGAGTTAAATATTACAATGTCTATCAAAGAGACAAATAATGATTAACTGCAATCATTAATAAGTCCCAGTAGATATACTGTGGAAAACAGATAATTAGCGACTGGTGAAAAAGACAACTAGATCTGAGATCTGATGTGGGAGGTGTAAGGCTGAGAGGAAGATCACGATTAGGATGGATGGACAGTCTGAAGAGAGCGTTGGATGCGAGCGGGGTGTCTTTTGAGCAAGGAAGAGTGGCTGTGCGTGATAGAAATGATTGGAGAGAAATTTGAATGAATAAATGATTACGTAGTCTTGAGGGGATATTCTCCCGCATTTAGTCTGATCAGCTGATCAGGTTAGGTGCGGGTAAGGGATGGGTCCATTATGATGTGGCAGGGGTAAACCAGCTCTGTTGTCGGACCCTGCTACGGATGTCACTGAATGCACTGAGCAGTCGACCCTCGTGCGGTGTGGTGCGGTGAGGATCTGTCCCTTCTCCCCTTGGGGCTAAAATGCGAATGAATGTGTTTGAGTGGATGAGTAAATTGGGAGTGTGTCGTCCCGTCTCGGCTACGTCCCTATCCTTGGGGGATAGATACATACATATACTGCAGTACCTCAAATGAAGAAGAATTACAACCAACACAAACACATAGTCTTTAGCAAATTTAATGTCAGTATGAAATCATGTTTCGTAAATTTCCAAGAAGATTTTTCATCAACAATAATGCCACAGTTTGGTTATGAACTGTACCCTACCGACAGTCCACTGGCGCCTGGCGCGCATCAGACTCAGACTTGTTCGATTCGCGTCTAACAGCACGACTAAGGATAATGAGTAGCACTTAGAATACTTAAGAAATTAATAGTTTGGTGGTTGAAGATTACTGCATGGATGTGTGGATGGTTGTATGGTTGGTCTGTGGATAGACGATTGTGTCGATAAGGTGGATGAATTGCTAAATATTTGGTCTATGGATGACTGAATGCATGAACTATTATGATCAAATTTTATTGTCTCTTCATGGTGGGAGCGGCAACCATCTCACTTGATACGTGCTGCTCTCAGGTGATTGTACAGCACCCTGAGTGATATTCCAAAAGGTTTCCTGCAAACCCAGAAACCATTAATTACGTTGAATAGTAGCCATATAACCAAATGACGTTGGGGGTCTAGTGGGTTGGTGTCACGAATCAATCCGCGACATTTCCCTTTTGTGAGAAGCCACGAACTATTAGTGGAAAACTCACTGCGTATCGCTCAGCTAACCGTTTCTCCCTCCATTTCGGGGTACACTTTTCAAAACATTCGTCACTGTTTTCAAAAGTGACCGATTTAATGCACGTCACTAAGTGCTATACTGAGCGATACTATTGTTTTCTTTATTGTTCGCCCCTGCTTGCACTTGACCGTTAAAAATGCGGCCTACTGCTTCCCCTTTTGTTCCCACCACTTACTCAGTCTAGTGTTTGCTGTGACGGAGACAGGACCTGTGCAGCAGTGCGAGAGGTCAGCTAGTACCCAAACTCCACTTACAGTTTCTCCAAGCTCCCACCTTTAGTTCTCCAGCTTTGGGTGATACACCGCATTCATTGACTAGTATTTCCTTTTTGTATTTTGTAGTCATAAGAGTTTAGTTAAGGTGTTTTTTCCTAGGCGTAAATATTTAGCTTTTGTGTGAGTGAGTGAGTGCGTCTCATTTAATTTGATTTGAATTGTAACGTTAAATTTATTTTTTGTAATTAATAAATTTAACAGTTCTTTTTCTTGAGCTCAATGTAAAGTAAAATCTTGTTTCATTTCTCCATAATTAAGCTTATTTTCCATACAGCTCCTAGCTTGCATAAACGTTTGCTTTCATAACTGGTACTTAGACCAGTCTTATTGTATTAACTTAAAATCCGTTGTGCCAGATAGGAGTTAAAGCATCAGCAAGAGCCTGATATTATTATTAGTATTAGTTATTTATTGTCAGGGGTGAAGTAACTTTCTCCAGAGGCTAACAGTACAGTAAGTCAGCAATTGTGAGTAATTAGTCTCTGCTGTGTGCTGTTGAGAAAGTTTTTGAATTCTCGTTCTTAAAGAATCGTTGCACGATTTAGCAAGACAATCATTGTCCCTGCTCTTCAGTATTATTGAATATTATTATCAATTTAAATAACATTTAACCATTTATTTAAAAAAACACAGTGATATTATAAAAACCCCGTGACAATTGGCGACCTCGCCAGGATATTAACTCCTAGCTCTAAAGCTATCCACGAGATAGTGCTCACTCATTCATATTTAGGTATTTATAATTAAAGCTTATAGGCACAAGTTTACTGGTGTTTACCATAAATTTAGCAAGTGAATTTTTGCTTTATTAATCCATAGAGTACTTAACTCTATTTAGTACTTTATTTTTGGTAACGCCAGACGATTTTATTCGCTCCTGGGTAGTCGCTGTACCCATTGTGTTAATTATTGAGTTCTTAGTTATTCGCATTTTTGCTTTAATTTTTGCCAGTTAACTAGATAAGACTGGTCACCACTAGCTTGTGTCTGTACTCTTAACCTGTGTTTATTAGCATTCGTTTGCGAAGCAGTCAGTGCTCAATTTCGGTTTGTTTAATAAATTAGCGCCATGGCTACTACTGTATTTTTACAGGAAGCCAAAGAAATGGGTCTTTCGGACCCAACCGAAATTAAGGAGTATATACTCTCACGGCATAATCAGGAGCAGCAGCGCGAGAATGATGCCCGTGAAGAGCGTAAGATTCAGTGCGAATACGAGCGAGAACAGCGTGAGGAACGCGAAAAGGAGCGCGAGTACGAGTGACAACAGCGCGAACACGAGTTAGAAAAAGAGCGAGAACAGCGCGAATACAAGCGTGAACGACATGAATGCGAGCGAGAACAGCGCGAATACGAGCGTGCCGAACGTGAGGCACGAGAAAAACATGAACTTGAAGTGCTGAAGCTCCAGCGAGATTCCTTGGCTTCAGACACTTCTGGTGCAGTTGGTCCAAGCTCCACGAGGGTTCTCCCTGCACATGTCCTGGCGACCCCACGCATCAAGCTTCCTTCATACAAGGAAAGCGAGCGAATCGAGCCGTACATAGCTCGTTTTGAGGACATGGCAGACATGTATCAACTGGATGAGGCAGCTAAGCGGCTTCAGTTTCTTAGCCTATTTGAGGGCCCTGCCTTCGATATTCTCCACAGAATTCGTGGAGACAATCTCACATATGAGATGATGAAAGCTGCACTCATTAAGGCGTATGGTCTCACAGTAGACGACGCCAAAGTTCAGTTCATGCGAGCTCATCTCCAAGACAAGGAGACAGCTGTTCAGTTCCTTGATCGTCTCACAGCTTACTTAAATGAGTGGATGGAGAAAGATGAAACTCCTTCCACGCGTGAGGGGATAATTGACCTTATGCTGCGTACACAGCTAGAGAGGTCGTGGCCTGCTGAGCTCATAGCGCAGCTTAAGATCTGCCAGGTGAAAGATGCCAGCCAAATGGCAGAGAAGGCTGACGCATTCTTTACTGCTTACGGGTATCAAGCTAGTAAGCAAAACACCTGGAGCAGAAAAGATACTGCCAAGTCTGGGAAGCCGTCTCAGACTGAATCCCAGCACCAAGGCCGTTCTCAGAGTAATGGCCAAGGTCCAAAACCGCAGTGGAAGGACCAGGGGCAAAACACTCAGAAACCTGAGTGGAAGGGGTACAACAAATACCCTAATCAGCAGCAGTACCGTCGGGACAAACTTTTTCACCACCAGCTCAAAAGAGGCAGGAAGCGAATGCAGCCTTCATTCCTCAGCAGCAGCCTGGTGGTCACGTCCCTACCAGTGTGGGTACTTCCCCACAGTTCACTAGTCCCACAGTGACAGTGAACCCCCCTGCACAGTTGGCCAATGTTCCATCTTCCCAATATAACCCTCAAGGCACAATGTTTGCCACATCAATTCAGCAGCCTCATGAGTGGCTAGCTGCTTCCTCCACAGGCCCTCCCACAGGTGACAGTACCTTCCTTGTTCAGCCAGGGTTTGTGGGAGGCATTCCTGTGAAGGTCCTGAGAGACAATGGTTCCTCAGGTTGCTCTGTTAAGCAGAGTTCAGTTCGGCCTGAGCAGTATACAGGTCGACAGATCCATGCAAAGCTTATTGATGGATCAGTGAGATTGTTCCCTGAGGCATGTATCCAGGTGGCATCTCCATTTTATACTGGTACGACACTTGCAGTTGTCATGCCAGAGCCTCTATTTGACTTTATAGTAGGCAATATTAATGGAGTCAAGGATAGTTGCTCCGATGACGCTACTCAGACTTCGGCTGCTGTGGTAACACGAGCCATGGCTGAGGCTCCAGACTGTGTCACCCCAGTGATCATTGAATCGCCGCAAGATCTGATGTGTAGTCAACTTGTTGTACAAGAACAACATTCTGACCCGACACTTGCTACCGTGCGGAACAAACAAAAGGGTCGAGTGATAAAGTATTCACGGGGAGGTCGAGCCAAGTTCCTTCGTAAACAAGGACGGCTCTACCGTGAGTCACGAACACCCGAGGGCGAGGTTCGACTGCAGTTTGTCGTTCCCGCCAAGTACCGCCTAGCAGTGTTACAATGGGGTCATTGTTCAGCCTCAGGAGGTCACATGGGCAAAAGGAAGACCCAGGGCCGTATCCGAGCTGACTTTTTCTGGCCAGGGATGGGACAGGACATAGATAGTTTTGTCCGTTCTTGTAGTGTGTGCCAAAGTATCACCACTAATCAGGGACATGCCCTTCCTGTGCCATTTGTAACTACACCTGTAATCTCTGAGTCAGTTGAGAGACAGGGTAGTGGTGATGTGGGTGCAGACCTGACGTCTCGCCAATTGGCCCCACAGGACACATTATGTCCAGGGCCTGTACATACATATTATGTACTGTAGGTTAAGGGGGAAGAGACAACTCCGTAGAGGCGACTTGAGGCTATGGAAGACCCAAGTTTGCACAAGGATTCTCAGCTCCCCGATACTAATATAAGCACTGTAGGTTAAGGGGGAAGTTCGAGAGAGAACTCCGCAGAGGCGACATGAGGCTATGGAAGACCCAAGTTTGCACAAGGATTCTCAGCTCCCCGATACTAATATAAGTATTGTAGGTTAAGGGGGAAGTTCGAGAGAGAACTCCGCAGAGGCGACTTGAGGCTATGGAAGACCCGAGTTTGCACAAGGATTCTCAGCTCCCCGATACTAATATAAGTATTGTAGGTTAAGGGGGAAGTTGAGAGGCGACTTGAGGCTATGGAAGACCCAAGTTTGCACAAGGATTCTCAGCTTCCCGGTACTAATATAAGTATTGTATTGTAGGTTAAGGGGGAAGTGAGAACTCCGCAGAGGTGACTTGAGGCTATGGAAGACCCAAGTTTGCACAAGGATTCTCAGCTCTCCAATATTAATATAAGAACTGTAGGTTAAGGCACAGGTTGAGGACCCGTGTGTGGTTCGAGGCTATGGAAGACCCGAGTTTGCACAAGGATTCTCAACTTGCTGACACTAATCGTGTGCTAAAATTAATGGCGACCTCGAGTGTACTTTTCGTAGCATGTACTGATTGCTAGGCAGAGAGAGAGTTATTGTATGTAATAAGAATTTTGTCTCATTGACACTTTTGATGCCCCACCTCAATTGGTTTTGCAGGTTCAGCAATGGGTGTAGCAGTTTTGCTGTGCGGGCTAGCTGATTGTCTGCCGCACGCTGCCGCCTCTTCTCTGCCTTCGTCGTCGCCATATTATTATTTACTGTGTCATTTTACACGTAGGTACAGTTACACTACAACTGTCACACCTACACCGTGTATTACATACACCACGCTACACAACAATTAGTTGTCAGTGTAAATGTAGCGACTTTACGCTCAGTTTGACCTGAGTACAGGATTTTCACCGTCGTCACGGAGTTTTTCCCTCAAGCTTGCTTCTATTAACGTAAATACGAGTTTTTTTCGCTCACTGGCGACTGCGACTTTCTCCTGTAGCAGGATAGCACACACACCACAGTGTGAATCTTGTGCGAATGACTTAGGATGTGTACATATATATATATATCCACAAATTTTTTCCCATAAGGAAAAAATTTAACTTTGTAAGGGCGTAATGTCACGAATCAATCCGCGACATTTCCCTTTTGTGAGAAGCCACGAACTATTAGTGGAAAACTCACTGCGTATCGCTCAGCTAACCGTTTCTCCCTCCATTTCGGGGTACACTTTTCAAAACATTCGTCACTGTTTTCAAAAGTGACCGATTTAATGCACGTCACTAAGTGCTGTACTGAGCGATACTATTGTTTTCTTTTTTGTTTGCCCCTGCTTGCACTTGACCGTTAAAAATGCGGCCTACTGCTTCCCCTTTTGTTCCCACCACTTACTCAGTCTAGTGTTTGCTGTGACGGAGACAGGACCTGTGCAGCAGTGCGAGAGGTCAGCTAGTACCCAAACTCCACTTACAGTTTCTCCAAGCTCCCACCTTTAGTTCTCCAGCTTTGGGTGATACACCGCATTCATTGACTAGTATTTCCTTTTTGTATTTTGTAGTCATAAGAGTTTAGTTAAGGTGTTTTTTCCTAGGCGTAAATATTTAGCTTTTGTGTGAGTGAGTGAGTGCGTCTCATTTAATTTGATTTGAATTGTAACGTTAAATTTATTTTTTGTAATTAATAAATTTAACAGTTCTTTTTCTTGAGCTCAATGTAAAGTAAAATCTTGTTTCATTTCTCCATAATTAAGCTTATTTTCCATACAGCTCCTAGCTTGCATAAACGTTTGCTTTCATAACTGGTACTTAGACCAGTCTTATTGTATTAACTTAAAATCCGTTGTGCCAGATAGGAGTTAAAGCATCAGCAAGAGCCTGATATTATTATTAGTAATAGTTATTTATTGTCAGGGGTGAAGTAACTTTCTCCAGAGGCTAACAGTACAGTAAGTCAGCAATTGTGAGTAATTAGTCTCTGCTGTGTACTGTTGAGGTTTTTGAATTCTCGTTCTTAGAGAATCGTTGCACGATTTAGCAAAACAATCATTGTCCCTGCTCTTCAGTATTATTGAATATTATTATCAATTTAAATAACATTTAACCATTTATTTAAAAAAACACAGTGATATTGTAAAACCCCCGTGACAGTTGGGGCACTCCAGCCAGATGAGACCTGCAAGGGTTATGTCCGAGGGGTGTTTGGAATGCATTACTAGATAATTCCACGCAGGTACAAACAAGACTGGTTACCCTCGTCTTTAATATCGCGAATGAGTAGCCTAACTACGGACTCGTACGCTCTTGACGGGACAAAAAGTGATAGATGATAGAAAGACAAATACTCTGGAAGATTGAATGGATGGCTGATGATGGCTGGATGGTTATGTGGTTGGTTTTGTGTATGGTTGGATGAGAGACTGAGGATGGACTGGAGGTGTGATAGATGGCAGAAGGTTGATCGATAGTTATGCAGGATGGTTATGCTAGTGATGAATGGCGTGAGTTTGGATGGATGGTTATGTGGTTGATTTATCAGTGATTGGATGGGTTGATAAAAACGGATAAGTGATTTTGTGATTTGGCTGTGAATGGTTGGATGGGCGATTGAAAAAATTTTTTCTTTCATTATTCATTTTGGTGAATTATGGCTGAATGAGACACAAATGCATTCCCTTTTATCCTCGTTTTTACCTCTGTGTCCTTTACATCATTATCACTAACGAACTTGCTGAGGTGATTATCCTGTGTGGTGAGAGAACAAGGGAGGTTGGAGCAATTATCAGTTTTTTCAGCGATTGATGCAATTTATTTTGCTGTTCAGGAGTAAACGAAGAATATAATTGTTCAATATTGAGCACTAGTTTCATTCTCTCTCTCTCTCTCTCTCTCTCTCTCTCTCTCTCTCCTCCTCCTCCTCCTCCTCCTCCTCCTCCTGCTCTTCCTGCTCCTGCTCCTCCTCCTCCTCCTCCTACTGTTTGTACTTCTCTCTATCCATCCCTCCTTCCCTCATTTCATCCGTTATGTCTTCTGTTTTTCCATCTTTTCTTCCATCCATCTTTCCCTGTCTTTATTCCTTCTTCTCTCTCTCCACATTCCCTTCCTTCTCTCCTTCCCTCATTCCCCTTCTCCATGTCTTCGTCCTTCTCTCCATCACTCCATTTTTCTCTCTGTTGTATTCCTGCCTCTTTGTACGTCATTCCCGGTTTCTCTTTTATCCCCTCTCTCTTCTTTTCCTCTGTTCATTCCTTCATCTCTACACCTCTCCCATTCATCTCTCCTCTCTAGGTACTTCAATTTCCTCCATTTTCTCTTCCCTCCTTCTTTCTTCTCTCCTTCCCTCTCCCCTCCCCGTATTCTGTCCCTCCTTCCTGTATCCTGTTTTAATAATTTTACTTCATCCTCCTTTCCACCCCCTTTCTTCTCAGTCATTCCTCGCACTTCATTCAGGTTTCTCCCACATCCTTATTCCCACATTTTTCATTCCACCTCATTTTTCTCTTCCTTTTCCCTCTTCCATCCTCCTTTCTACACTCATCCCATTACCTCTCTGTCTTCCTCGTCGGTCCCTCTCCATTCAAAACTTCTTCCTTCCCTCCCTATCCTCTCTTCATGTCTCTTCCCTCCTCTTTCCCCCCTCCTTTCTGATTCTTTCCTCCTCTCCCTTCTCGTATCCCTCCGTTTTCCCTCCCCAGCCCGTCTTTCCTCCTTCCTCCTCTCTCCTCCTCCGTTCCTTCCTCTCCATCCCCCTCAAACCCATGATCCATCATCTTAACAACTAAAAAAAAATAAAAAATGATCTAAAGAAACTCTCTCAAGAGGTTCTTTCTCTCTCTCTGTCTCTCTCTCTCTCTCTCTCTCTCTCTCTCTCTCTCTCTCTGTCTCTCTCTCTCTCTCTCTCTCTCTCTCTCTCCTCCACCTCCTCCTCCTCCTCCTCCTCCTCCTCCTCCTCCTTCATCTTCTCTATCAATCCTTCCTTTCCACTTGCCACATCTTCCTTGTCTCCATTTCTCCTTCATTCACTCCACGTTTTTTTCAGTCTCTCCACCACTCCAGTTCTCCTTGTTCTTTTCCTATCTCCTTTTCCATCATTTCTCATTTCTCTTTCTTAGTCCTTCTCTCTTCTTTTCCTCTTTTTTTTTCCTCCTTCCTGCCCACCCTTTCATTCTTCCATTCACCTCTTGTCTTTAGATTGCTCGACCCTTCTCCATTTTTTTCACCTCTCCATCTTTCCTTTCTCTTCCCCTACCTTCCTCCGTCTTTCCCTCCCCTTCTTCCTCCCCCGCTGTCTCTGAATTTCATCCCTCGTTCCACTTCCCTTTCTCATTCTTTAATGGCTTTCCTCTCCCCTATCACCCTTCTCCCTCTTCCTCCCCTCCTTCTTTCTTCCACCTCCCTGTATTCTCTCTCTCTCTCTCTCTCTCTCTCTCTCCATTTCCTCTTCCTCCTCTTCTCGTAATTTTGCTCCATCCTCCTTTCCTCCCCCCTTCCTCTCCATCATTCCTCCCACTACATTTAGTGTTTCTCCTACATATTTATTCCCTCAGTTTTCTTCCACCTATTTCTTATATTTCCTCTTCCTCTTCCGTCCTCCTTTCCAAACTCATGTCAGTCACCCCCTATCCCCCCTCCCCCGACCTTCATTCAAAATGTTTTTCTCCCTCTCCCTCTTTTCATGTCTCTCCTCCCCCCTTCCCCTCCTTTCTGATTCTTTCCAACCCCCCCCCCTTCTCCTGCCCCTCCGTGCTTCCTCCTCCTCCTCCTCCTCCTCTCTCCTCCTCCGTCCCGTTCCTCTCCGTCCTCCTTTAACCCATCGTCCATCAAGTTAACAACAATGATAAAAACTATCAAAAAAAAAATCTTCCAAGACGGTTCCTACATTCTCTCTCTCTCTCTCTCTCTCTCTCTCTCTCTCTCTCTCTCTCTCCTTGTATCAGTGTTCTGTGTAAATCAATGTTCTGTGTCGTATCAACGGCCCTCTCATCCCCTTTCCTTTTGACAGCTGGTCCGGATCTCTCTACAGCAGCCACTCCGTTGAGCAACCTATTGGTTGTATGGACCTCAGGGGCAGCTGTTAGGGCTTTCCTCACTTACCACACGGGATATTTCATTTGCAAGGACATTCGGTTGTCTACAGGATCAGTAGGTGTCATAAGCAGGCCCCAGAAGAGTCGTTTTGCATGGTGGGACCAAGCTTCTGATCCCATTCTTTCTCTGCCAGTCTTACTTTGGTGGCTATGCCAGCCCCGTTCTGTGGGACAAATCTTTGAAGATAAAAGGTTTGCGACAAGACTGATACGCTCTTGCAGGGCTGAGAAGGCCCCACTTGTGACCAATGGCCGGGGCAAGTGAATGGTCATAAACTGGCAATTTTTGACTCTGTGGGAACTTAATCCTTGTGTCAGAGGCATCTAGCACAGCAGTATCTGTTTACATGTATTAAATATTTTATTGGTAGTATATGGTGATGACATATAATGTATTTGATAGCAACCCTTTTCTC
Source organism: Coenobita brevimanus (assembly GCF_032717465.1). Classification (NCBI taxonomy): domain Eukaryota; kingdom Metazoa; phylum Arthropoda; class Malacostraca; order Decapoda; family Coenobitidae; genus Coenobita; species Coenobita brevimanus. The sequence goes on from NC_137033.1 coordinate 46,473,669, forward strand.
TGCAGCCTACTCACATAATACTGTACTCTGATTAAAATCAGTAAAATGACTGTTCCTAAGACCAATGGACAATATAGCTCTGCAGGGCAAGGAGAGATTGCTACATCCCTCACCACAGGTACGTTACCCTGGTGTGGGCTCAAATTACCAACCCTAATTTCGTGAAGCACGAGCTCTACCACTGAACTCTCCTGGCCCCCACTGACCAGACTAAAGGAGAGCAGACCTCAGAAGAGGACTGTGTTCAATGCAGAGAGCAGATTTCAATGGCCTTACAGAAGGACTATGTGCAGTGCTTCTGGAAATGAGGCAGACTGTGAATGAGTCATGGCCCTCATTCAGAAACTAATTTATGGTACAGCAGACAAAGTTTGTGCTATTAAAGCCATATGAATCACCATTGTCCCAACCCAGATGGTTAACAGTGAGACAGCAGCAGCAACTATGAAGAGAAAGGCAACATACGGCAACGTCAAAGACATTGGTAGCCTTGCAGCTGTGGCAATTTGGGGCTGCTGACTGGGAAGTCCTCAAGCAGTACTTCTTTGATTTTCCCTGGAATTATTATTGCTTCCACGTCCGAGAACCATCTGAATGTGCTTCACATTGCGGATGTTATTCTCCTAGGCATGGAAGTATACATTCCTTTTTTTATCCTATGACTAATGAAAAAAAAATGGTTTAATCATAAATGTTCTATTGCTGTCCACAACAAGGAGAAGGCCTACAAAAGATACGAGAGCCAACCCACCCTTGAATCTCATCTCTTTTATATCTTCCCAGAATCAAGCTAAGTCTGTTTTTAGATCTTCAGAAAATAATTTCATTCTTACTATATGCCCTGAACTCTACAATCAAATTCTTCCTGCTCCTTCTGTCACCTAGTCATATCCTTTCCAACAGCTTTGCCTCATCACCCTTCCCTCCTCTTTTCAACTCTGATGGTTCTGCAACTGTTTCATGTATTGACAAAGCAGAACTCTTCTCTCAGGCTTTCTCCTCCAATTCCACCTTAGACAATTCCAGTGCTGTTCCTCCATCACTTCCCCCACTGACTTCCTCATGGCTAACATTAAAGTTTCTTCATCTGATGCATTTTCTGCTATCACTGGCCCCAATACTAACACGGCATATGGGTCTGATGGAGCCCCTTCTGTTGTCCTCAAGAACTGTGCTTCTGTGCTTACATCCTTCCTGGGCATACACTTTCACCTTCGTCTGTCAACTTGTGCCTTTCCTTCTTGCTGGAAGTTTGCTTTCATTCGCCTTGTCCCAAAGAAGAGTAATCATTCCCAGCCCTCTAATTATGGTCAGATTGCTTTATCATCCTGTGTTTCAAAATGTTTTAATCAATTAACCCCTTTGTGCCCCAAGTCCCCAGTATGGGACGGAACTGGGCATTTTCAAATTTTGATAATGAAGGGAACCCCGGGTAGAGACCTATGAGCGTCGCAACTATGAGCCAGCAGGTGGAGGGTGGTATGCCTAGCACCCTTCCGGCGAATTCCCTTGCGCAGGGACTCTGGGAGCTAGGGTGTTAAACACTGACGACTCTACCAGTTTCTTTAACCCCTCTGCCCCCCATGTCCCAAGTATGGGACGGAACTGGGCATTTTCAAAATTTAATAACGAAGGGAACCCCGGGGTAGGGACCTATGAACGTCGTGACTATGAGCCGACAGGCAGAGGACGGTACACCTAGCACCCTTTCAGTAAAATCCCTCACTCAGGGACTCTGGGAGCTAAGGGGTTAATAAAAAATATTTAAAACACATTTCCTATCACAACCTTCTTTCTGATCGTCAGTATGGATTCCGCCAGGGACGCTCCACTGGCAATCTTCTCACTTACCTTTCAGACTCCTGGTCATCCTTCTTTCGGGACTTTAGCAAAAGCACTTGACATGTCAAAGGCTTTCGACCGAAACAGATAAACACCATTAATTTCTAAACTGCCCTCTTACAGGTTTTCTCCTATCTGTGCTTTCATCTCTAACTTCCTTTATGGCCGGTCTTTAGCCACTGTTGTAAACAGCCACCATTCTTCTCCTAGAGCTAATCGTAGTGCTGTTCTTCAGGGTTCTGTCCTATCACCAACTCTCGTCATTCTATTCGTCAATGGCCTTCTAAGGTGCACGTCTAACCCTGTCCACTCATACACTGATGACTCCTTCCTTCACCATTCCATTCGCTTCCTGCAAAGCCCACCTCAGCAGTTACTTCAACAAGCAAGGGATGAGGCTATGGCACACCTAATGTCTGACTTGGCTTATATCTCTGATTGGGGTAAAGGTAATCTTGTTGTTTTTAATGCTTCAGAAACTAAGTTCTTACCTCTTTCAGTTCATCAAAATCTTCCGCAGGAGTATCCTTAAATTTTTAATGATATCCAACTCAATCCTGCATCATCTTTAAACATACTTCGTGTTTCATTTCCCTGGAATTTATCTTGGAATGATCAATTTACCTCACTTATAAAATTTGTTTCCAAGAGATTAAGTGTGCTAAACTGACTCCATGCCTTTTTTACCCCTGCACAGTTATTGACTTTATGCACGGATTTTATTTGCCCCTGTGTAAAGTACAACTCTCTTGTGTGGGGAGGTTCCACACATACAGCTCTTCTCAACAAGGTCGAGTCAAATGCTTTTCGCCTTATTAACTCTTCCCCTCTTAATGGCTACCTTAAACCTCTGTCTGCTCACCACACTGTTGTATCTTTATCTAATTTCTATCACTACTCCAGTGGTTACTGTTCTTCTGAACTGTCTGCTTGCATTCCTCCACCACTACAGCAGGTGCGTAGCACCCGAATAGCATCAAGCTCTCTTCCCTTTTCTGTCCAACTCTCTAATGCAAAAGTTAACCGTTACTCCCAGTCCTTCATGTATGCAACAGGTCAACTCTGGAACTGTCTTCCTCTATCTGTATTTCCAACTGTCTGTGACATTCAGTCTTTGAAACGAAGTGTCGTCAGTCATCTCAAAATGAACAGGTCTTGAATTTGGCTCATTGTTATCTTTTTTTTTTTTTTCTCCTTGGAAGGAACAATCCTCGTGGCTTCTGGCCTTTGGTTCCTTCTTCTGCACATTTTTTTAAATATCGACTTCCAAATAGCAGACATTTTGAATTCTTATTTCTGATCATTTTTAGTGACAAGGTAGGATGGCATCCCTGAGCCAGGCATTTCTCATAAAAGCGCGGTTTTAGAGAATAAATTTAAGAATGTTCGGAGCTTTGAAGGATGAGTATCCAACAGGATTGGCTGATTAAGAGCCCACAAATCCCTCTGACCTGATGAGTTCATCCAAGAGTCCTGCCCAAAAATCGTAGCCACGTAGCCCCTTACCTGGCTCCTGTATTTAATAAATTGCTTGTTTGAAATTACACTGAACTGGAGTGAAGCAAATGTGAATCCCATTTTTAAAAAGGAAGGTGACCATCATCCAGAATACTGTCCATTTAGCCTTACATCTTTCAAAATGAAGGTACTGGAAAGTCTGGATATAGTTAGGGCTATAGATCATCTAATATCAAAGAAGATACTGTGTGGTTCACGGCAATGCTTTTGGCTACATCGTTCGTGTTTGACCGATATGAGTGAATTCTCCACTGCATACTTGCTTAACCCCTTAACCGTGGGGCGTCACTTTCGTGACGCTCGGGCGCAATGGATCATACCGCTGGGCATCACTTTCAAGTGGTGGCTTGTATCATCTACCAGTACTGCCAGTGTCCAACAATAGTCAGCACTGCTAATGTCATCTGTACTCCCACCCATTGTTGACAATTTAGCCATTTATCCCCATTCTTGACTCCCCTCCCTACCTCCCCTCCATTACCCTCTCCTCTCGCCTGCCCGGCCACGCTGCGCTAAGCAAATCTTCCCTGGAATTTTCCACTGATTTCACCCATTGAAATAAGCCCTATGCCCTATTCTTATACAAAATAATATATACCAAAAAAAAATAAGGTAACTGATAGTGCCATACACCTGGAGTTGGCTAATTATCACCTGGCAACACCCCATGTGCACTTGTTCGCTAATTTTCCCTGGTATTTTCCCCTTGAAATATACAGTATAATCTATTCTCATAATAAAAATATATATATAAGAAAGGAAGGGAGAAGCCTAAGTGATATTTACATTCACCTAGAGCTACCTAATATCCTGCCAATCATTTCACAGCATATAAATTAGCAGCTGTCACCTCGCTGACGTTGTCAACCCTTGGCGGCCCCATATCCGCCTCGTCATTTAGTTCAGTGTTGTTTCTTGAGATGAAAGCACGCAGCACTCGCTCCCCTCCATTTCCGCCGCTTCTAGAGGGCCCTGTGACCTCTACCCCTACTAAACCTCGTGTGGGAAGGGGTAAAGGACTAAATGACTCTGCTGTGGAGCGTGAACTGGCTAATTTATCCATGATAATGATGGACAGTGACTACAGTCTTTCTGGTGAATCATGTGATGAGCCAGTGGAGGAAATGGTGATAAACTACAAGTGCTTCAGTGTTCCAAGTTCATCCTGGCTCCAAGGGATGGGAGCCCTTATTTACTGGAAGTGACAGTGTATAACATAGAGTAAATAAAATAGAAATGTAAATAATTATTAATATAAGAATATGAGTACAAAAACTTGGAGTAATGACAGTCAAAGCTTTGCCCTCTACGCTAGTTTACTGAATGAGAAAGTTAATGCCTGGAGTGAAAATAAACTACTATTACTGAAGGAAACTTATGGATAAATACTGTATATATATATATATATATATATATATATATATATATATATATATATATATATATAAATGTAATAAAGTAATAGGAATATAAAGTGTGAGTGTGTTTATGAATAATAAATGACAGAATACCAGCAGGGAACGAGTGCAAGTGGGAAGCTCTTACGCGCTCTTAATTTTCATTGCTTTCACAGTGTTTTTTTTTTTTGGTGTATGGATTCCAAACCACTTGAAAATTATAGAATAGTGTTTCTAGTGATAATATCAGGCTCTGGTAATCATATTACGGGGTGCTGGGAAGTGTAAAGTGGAGAATTCGTTACCCAACTTCAGAAGTCTCCACAAGTCCTATGGTACTCGACGATGGCTCAACAAACATCCCAGGAGAAAGCTGAAGACATGTGCCATATGCACAGTCAATTATATTATTCGAGGACTAATAACTGATTTTTGGCAAATATTTTTAAAAAGTAAGTCAGAGCACGAATATCCTCGCGGGACACACAAGGAGCGCAAAAATATCACCGCAGTGTAGGGGTTAATATCACCAGTGATTCAGATTCACAGAACAAATCATCCCGGTCCTTGAATGGAATTTGTTGACGATAGTACACTTTAACCTCTCTCGTCCTGCAGATGTCGTCGCGAGTGCTCCCAACAGCAGGGCATTCCTTACATAAATTGGCAAAATTCTCTAGTTTTAAACCTTCATAGCTCTGATAATACTTAACCAATTACAACAAACAAGGACTCATATTACTCATCAATCCTTTAACTTCAAGCTGATTGTATCAGGTGGTCTGTAAAGTGCATATAGGGAGAGTGAGTGAGTGAATGGGGAATGAGGTCATTATTTTTTTTTTTTTTGCCAGTGTCCATATGCGTGGCGGAAGTTCGGTGACACAACATAGGCTTACACTAGCACACCACAGTGACACTTCGATAACACTTCCAGGAGACCAAAATCCACTACAAACTGTTTCTGTGAATATTTTTCCATAATCGGTCGTACTGGGTGCAGGTAGGCCAGTCACCGTAGCAACGACCATGAACTCAGGCTGCTCGTCTCTTTCCGCCTAACAGACAGACAGACTCTCTCTCTCTCTCTCTCTCTCTCTCTCTCTCTCTCTCTCTCTCTCACACACACACACACACACACACACACACACACACACACACATACACACACAGACGGAAATGTGTGTTTGTCTAGGATTGTTCCTCGATTCTGGCATTGGTGAGTGAGTAGAAGTCTGGTTTATTACAGCTACTAGAAATAATACTATTATTTCTAGAAGTACGAGTACAATAACTACTACAACAACTATTACCGCTACAACTACTACAACAACAACTACCACTGCTACAAGTACTCCTAATACTACAACTACCACTACAAAACTATTACTGTTACAACAACTACCACAACTGTTACTATTACTACCACACCTGCAACACATACTACCACTACTACTACCACTCCACGTACTATTACAAAGAAAAAAATTGTGAACAATGAACCGGTAGTCATTTACGTACTGCCCATAACCGGAAATACCACTACGACTTTTTCTTTCCTTTGAGTTATACATTTTCATCACAGAAATAGGTATAAACAAATGTTTCCAAAATAAAATATGGTTGCAAGTTTATCGTGAATCAAATTTTCTGCTTCCATTATTCACATAAATATACACAGAGCTGTAATATCATTTTTTCTATTTACATAAAAAACACCATACCAGTATGTACAAAACTAACTTATGCATAATACCCAGACTCCTACCACTCGGTCTTTGAGTAGAAATCGAAGAAACAGTCAGTGGACAGTACAACCTCACATTCAGCACACCACCACCTCATAATACGGCGTTGCTGTGGTCGGTGCGATGAATTGGCACAAACATAGCAACGCCGGAAGGCTTCCTTGCCTGCAGGTGTGCGAGGTAGTATTTCCATGAAATGTCTGCTGAGGTATTCCCTGCACTGCAGGCGGTCAGGCAGTTGCTGCACACTGTGCCTCTGTTTCATGGAAGGATTTACCTGTCCATACCTCTCCAGAAGGCAGAAAATTACATCCTTCTCGAACTGTCTGAGGGATGTGCTGGTCTGTGTAACCTCCTAGTACAGAATGAAGGCATTCAGTACACAGATGTCCAGTACACAGATGTAGGAATCCCTTCTTACACAAATGTAGAAATGCCTTCTTATACCACTTACAACATCTCAGACAGTCGATGGTCCCAATCTGCGTATCTGATTTATCGATGAGTCATATGTTCACATTACAGTTGATAACTGCATCAGGGTTGAAGACTGGCTGCCTCGTTCTATCAACCTTGCCTGTGTGTCAGTCAACTTACCTTCAAGGACCATGGAAAGAACATTCACCTTTCTCTTATCGTGCCAATGAATTGCTAGGAGTTTACCTGATTTCAAGGTCCTGCACTCCCTCCTTCATGGTGCCTTTGGGAAAGGATGGCCAGTGCTTCCTCTTTGCACGGACAGTGCCACACGATCCAATTTGGTGTTCTTGCAGGTACCTTGCAAGGCTTGGTGCCGTGTAATAATTATCAGTGTAAAGGATATGGTTGCAACTGAAGTACCTTCCATTAGCTTCTTGACAACTGAGCCAGAGAAACCATGGGGATCGTCCTTCGACAACACCACATCACACACTGCATATACAGTGAAATCCAGCACATACTCAGTCTTGCAATCACACAGTACAAAATACTTTATTCTGAAACGATGTCTCTTTGAGGGAATGTACTGAATGAAGACAAGACATCCCCTGAACAAAACAAGCAACTCGTTGATAACAACCTTCTGGAATGGCCTGAAAAAAGATCGAAATGTTTCCTTCATCATCTCCAGGATCAAGCAAATTTTCCACAGCCTATCGTTTGGATGTGGGCCCATATTCGTGGAAAAATGTAGGTACCTCAGGATGTCTAGATATCGGTCACGTGGCATATACTTACCGAACACTGGCGTTGCAGCAATATCGTCCACAAGCCAATAATTGTGTATGTTTCCAAACATGAGGCATCACTGTCAGTACTTGCCAAACATACATTTCGCTAACACTCTTCACATTCCATTCTTTCATTTTTGCACTCTCTTTCAGGTGCAAGGTCTCAGCCCAGTTCCAGCAGAAATCCCTGAAAGTATTCTATTTCTTTCACAATGAACTCTATCATTGCTGTGGTGAAAAAAACAAGGAAGAAGTCCACTGCAGAAGAAGCTCTGTTATAGGGAAATTCTGGTTGCACACCTGTATTTGTATCATCAAACACAGGTACCTCAGGCTGAAACCCCGTCCCTTCCTCCCAGGCAAAAGTCTCCAACATACCAATCCTCGATTCCTGCCTTGTCTGCCATGCACGTGGCCAGCCCTGTGCCCTGCCACGGCCCCTAGCATGGCGGCGTGGTGGCGAGTCTGCCAATTCACCACTAGATGAAGCAGGTGATGATGCTGGTGACAGTGATCGTGGTGGTGATGGCGTTGGTGAAAGCCATTGGCAGGCACGTGCCTGTCGGCGTGCACCTGCGCCAACATAACCTGATGTGCTAGGTTGTGGTGATAAGGCACGTGATGAGACAGACCACCGTGGCGAGCCGTGGTGAGGTAGGCCAGCATGTGTTGGTGAGGCACGTAGTGTTGCAGGCTGGCGTGGTGAGGCACGTGGTGAAGCATATAGTGAAGCAGGCTGGCATGGTGAGGCACATGGTGAGGCATACAGTGATGCAGGCTGGCGTGGTGAGGCATGTGGTGAGGCAGGCCAGCATAGTGAGGCATGTAGTGATGCAGGCCAGCATGGTGAGGCACATGGTGAGGCATAGTGTGATGCAGGCCAGACTGGTGAGGCACATGGTGAGGCAGGCTGGTGTGGTGAGGCAAGTAGTGATGCAGGCCAGGATGGTGAGGCACATGATGATCGATGTAATGATCCAGGCCGTGTGGGTGAAGGTGGTGAAGATGCTGTATAGGTGGAAAATTCCACCCTAGGCTGCTCTTGTGCAGCAGCTCAGCCTGCGGCATTTCCTCCTCCCGCCATCCTCCATCTCCTCCCGTCCATCACTCCATACCTCCCCTGTCACTTTCTCCACTGAGTGTATATCACCCTCTGCAGGATCATCAACTACACTGGACCTTCATCATCAGAAAAGGCTGAAGATCGTGCAGCTGGAAATTATCACCACACAGTGGAGAATTCAGAGTAACTTTCCTCCTCTGATGCATACTTTTCCATACTCAGCATTGCAATATCACTTTCCTCAGAGAAGGAGTCACTTTTCCAACTCACAATCGGTGATAATAGTATATCTAACTCCCTCCCTATTGCACTATCACTTAGGCCTTACCTCCTAGGGCCTTTCGACTTCATTGGTTCAAAGTCAGTGAGTGTGAGCAGTCATCCGAGAGTCAAGACACAGGATTACCTATTTGGGTAGGTCTATCCATCATGGTGGTACACAGAAAACTGCAGCATGACTGGGATATATGCAGGAGGTTTGCTAGCGGGGGTGGGTGATGGAAATAACCAGCTGAATATTCAAAACAATGGCACAAATTACTAGATCATGTATTGATGACCCCCAGACGGCCCCAGGAGGACATGTATACATGTCACCTGGACGGGATGGGTTAAAGTTGTACAGAATGTGACTTGTTCAGTTTTAGGGAGATTTGTACATGTTGGGGTTATGTAGCCTTCATTAACCCTTTTGGTACGGAATGTCTCTCTTAAGCTGAAAGAAATCATCTGATGTTACCAGAAATTGAATGACATTTGTTTCATCGTAATATTGAATGTTTTTCTTTTGGTGTGTGTGTGTGTGTGTGTGTGTGTGTGTGTGTGTGTGTGTGTGTGTGTGCATTTTCTTCGTCCATAAATCACATGTGATTTTCGACATTATATTTCCATCTGTTTTCATTCATTATTTTTTTTCCAATTCTCCAATAATGATTGCTTTATAAATGAGTATATATTTTACATCCTAATCTTCTTTTTACTCTATTTCTGTATAGGTGATTATATTGCACTATTAAATTATCCCAATCCTACCAACCACTTGGCAGCAACTGAATCTTAATAATTTGATACTGTAGTAGTATATTAATAAACACCTGTTCCTTACTTTGATAAACAGTAAGGAGAGATACTGATGTTTTTCTTCCAGCATTTTGGTTATAATGTAAGGATAGCTTTTATCATGTTTGTGTGATTAATAACTGTGTGTGTGTGTGTGTGTGTGTGTGTGTGTGTGTGTGTGTGTGCATACATGTAGTCACTGGGGGGCAGGGGGGGCAGTTTGCCTCCCCTGGGAAAATTTGGGGGAAATGCTGAAAGGGATTTTTGACATAGTTCTTGTAGGACAATACAGTTTTCCTAATTTTACCACCTGAATATTAAACAAAATTAACTACTTCCAAAAATATTAATTTGGGAGCAATAATCTCCTATGAAATTGAAAGCTAGGCTAAATATTATAAAACCCTTCAGAAAAAATGGCCAGTTATAGCTTAACAATTTCCTCTATCACCTTAGAGTATGTGGTTAATATTAGAGCTCTAATGATGTTTTGCTTCTGAATCCTGATGAGGTGTAAAAATGGCCTTCCTGTCCCCGCAGCCACATCCTCTCACCCTGCAGCCATATCCTCTCACCCTGTAGCCAGTTGCAAACAAACACTGCACAATTATTGTTACAAATATATAACTGAAACAAGCAGAATTTTTGAAGACTGCATGAAGCCATTTTGATCACCTAAGACTACATTTTAGAAGATAAGCTAATATAAATGTGTGCCAGGAGCCTCGTTTGGGTGAGGGACAGGGGGACGTGTCCCCCCCCCCCTCACTTTTTGGAGCTTGGGGGACAGAGCATCTTGTCCCCTCCACTTTTCTGGGTAAAAATGTTCAGGATGAATAGCTTTATGCCGTTTTTCTTTTTTTTTTCCTTAATGGAAAAATCCTTTCTATACTGTACAGTACGGTACAGTTCAGGCAATATCAAAATCATTCCCTGCCGAGTGGGGCAGGCCGAGTGGTCACCTGAGTCAAGGATTATGAGAGGTTATTCCCACCAGATGCATTTTCTTAGGTCAGTCTTGATGTATGCACCACCTCTGATGCCTGAGTCAATGAGAATCAAACTAAGAGAATAAGTAGCAGAAAACAGAATTTCTATTGGCTACCACCACAGCAGTATTAAAACAGAATACCAGACTGGAGGTGGGTGCGGCAGCAAATTTTAATTTATACTTATGTGCTAAGTGGAGAGAGAGAGAGAGAGAGAGAGAGACAGAGAGAGAAACTGCAAAGGAAAACAGAAAAAAAAAAAGGTGGTATCACGAATGTGGGAAAGTGTCTGTGTTTGGGACACTCACGCCAGTGTGGTGACAGATTTTTTGAGGAATTATTTGAAGTGTTTGCCCCCCCCCCTCGGGCAAAAATCCTGGATACGCCAGTGTGTGTGTGTGTGTGTGTGTGTGTGTGTGTGTGTGTATTTAGGGACATGCACCGAATTTATTTTGTGTGTTAGTATCACTAACTAGATGGACTTATCAGAGGCAGCCAGGAGCACTGCTTGATCACAACGAAGGTGTTCACCGGAGTAAGCAACGATGATGTGGACTTCGCTGGTTGGCTACATTCTATGACCCACTGAAGGCGGTGGGGGTGGTGAGGTGGAGGCTTGGTTGGGATAGCAGACTTGGCTAGTTAGGGTGGTGGCTGGCTGGAGGCTGATTCAGCAAGCCGTGGTGGGGTGTGGTAGCGTGCTGGTTGGGGTGTGGTAGGTTAATGGTTGTAGTTGTTATAATTTTCTAAACCAGAACTTGCGTGAGAGCTGGTAGTGATTAGGTAATGGCTTACTGGTGGTGTGGCGGTGCAGCTGCAGATGAGGGTTGATAAGGTTGAAGATCGTCACAGTGGTTGAGGTCAGAAATTCATATAGCAAGGCCTCACCAAAAATACGTAGGGGCTAACAACAAGCTAGGTGAACAGAGAGTGGTGCGGTAGAGTGGAGAGTGGGCATGACAGAGCACTGGTACAGGAGGCAAGCAAAGTGTGGCCAAGGGGTAATTGCACTGAGAATGAACGCAGACATCGTTATTGGGATCCAGCTCACAGGTGCCACCAATCTGTTCCACTCCATACACTGAATGTAGATTTGTAATTTTATTCTAAAATTACTTTAGACGTTGGGAAGAAAAGTGCAGAAGAGTTCAACACCCATACTACGTTACCATTAACTTAGTCCTACAAATCAGCAAGGAATTGCTTAGTTAAAACTGATAGACCAAAATGACAGACCAACCAAAGAATCCTTGTCCTTTCTCTCTATGAAAATTTCCTTGATGTTCACAAACTGAAGGCAAAAATTAATGTACGAGTAGCTTTTAAGTATGAAAACTCACTCATGAAAATCGTCATTAAGAACAGCCCATCAAAATATTCAGGTGTTGTATATAAAATTCCATGAAAAACTTTCATGAAATGTTTATAGGCCAATTACCTGGAAAATTTGAAAAAGCAGAATTCACAGTATATCGTGTATGGACGGCCAAACAGAGTAACAGCTTTTTCCAACACAAAGCATCCAGTGATCACCACACTGATTGGGCAGTAATGGAGCAGCATATCAACTATTTTCATAACAATTATGTATTTAATGATGAAAGCACCAACTTTGGTACACCAATAGAGTAGTGGCATATGAATATTATCAAATATGGAACCACTTGATACTGGACTTGAGTGGCCACTGTATCATATGCAAAATTGGCAGTATTTTGTAATGTGAGAAATCAATTTTTATTGATGTTATTTATATGATTAAGCGTAAATGAACATTAAATTTACCCATAACTTGTCCCCACCCAAAATCCGCTATTTCCCCCTGCCCTGTATGTGCTGGGGTATATGGTAAATTTATTTTTTTTATATAGTAAATGGGAAATATATATATAACAAATTGTAAATAAATATGTAAATGAATATATAAATCTAGTAAATAAATATATAAATAGCAAATAAATATATAAGTAAATAATATATTAATAAATAAACATAAATACATAATAAACTGATTAATTAGTTCATTTATACTGTTTCAGATGGATCGAGTCTCTGAACAACACTGTGCTCCAGTCCAGTGAACTTAGTGACAACAGTCATGTCAAAAGAGTTCACACTTCTTGATATTACCAGTGTAGTCATCCCAAGACCCCTAGCATCAGTCATCTGGGAACTCTGTGTGATAAGCCAGGAAGACATATCACAGCCACTTCAATGCCCGGCCGCATCAAAAAGGCATGATGTAAGGGCAGGTCACAAGTCGCTTCCTGAAAATTTATTGGCTTTCAGTGAACTGGGAGAACTTAAAGGTGTGAACATTGAGGGTCTTGAAGAAGGCAAAGGCATCGAATTCACCCTGACCACACACAAAGCATAATGTCACAAATCCTGTCGAGTTACAGTAAATATAACAACTTCAAGCTGCAATGGGCTTAGAGGAGAAAGTGGTCTACAAGCCAGGAGGCTGGTCCAAATACTTCAGCAAGTTCAAGGAAACACACAAGATCAAACACCAAATGTGAAGAAAGCATGGGAAATACACTATGTTACTTCTGCCACCAGGATCTTGGATCACAGTATCACCAAGTACAGACTCTTGGAGTGTACAATCATGTGCCCCAAGCTGCAGGATTATTGGACGATACTGCACTGCTGACCCAACTGAGTGAACATGGTAGTCAGGGAAGCCATGCCAAGTATCACAAAAAATGTCTGATATCCTTATACAACAAAGCCAGAGCTGTAGCAGAAACTGCAAAACGGGAGACAAGTTATGTGGCGATCATGTCATCAGTGATGTTAAGCTGAGTTAGTTTCATACATCAAAGACACCATTTCTGATGAAAGCACTGCACCTGTTTTCAAGTTGTCTGAGTTGATCAAGCTTTATACTCAGATAATGGAACAACATGGCATAAGGCTGAATCAAAGAGTTCACATTACCCAACTAAAGGAATGCATCTTTGCTGTGTTCCCAACAGTGTGAGAGCATAACAAGGGACACAACATTTTCCTGGCCTTCGAAGAGGACGTAGGAGATGCTCTGGCCAAAGCCTGCAAATATGACCATTAAAATGATGCTGTACATCTGTTACAGGCTGCAAACATTGTGAGAAGGGACATGTTCATAGATGAGCAACATTTCATCAGCTCCTTTTCTGATAAATGCCAAGAGGGCAGTGTATCAACACTCCTAATGACACTGGTTCCAATGATTCTTCAATGACTCAGCATCAATGAATTGGCACGACATTAATCTTCAGCACCCCCATCCTTAGCTCAGCTGCTCAAATTTAACAGCATCAAGCATATCAGGAAAGATCCACATGGAGCCGCCAATATCAGACACAGTGTCACGCAAGAAATGCCTTTACCGATATATGTTGGTTTGATGATTCATGCTCACACCAGAAAACGAGAGCTGGTATACACTATGGCTGGCTAAGGGATGAGCATCTCCTATGACCGAGTACTCAGAATCTCTGCAGTAAATGGCAATGGCATCTGTGAACAAATTGACAGGAGAAGGATGTCTGCTCACCAAGCCTCCAGGAAGGAGTTTTCGCTACAGCTGCTGTAGATAACACTGATCACAATTCAAGCTCCACCACAGCACAAGATTCTTTCCATGGAACTGCACTCTTCTTAATACAACACCCAATCCATACAGGACAGGAGAGACAGGGACACTGTGATCGTTGGACGTACATCTAATGTCAGAACCGTTGGCCAACTTCCACAGCAGTACACTGAGGTGCTGCCAGTCACATCTTATGACAAGAATACAAAATCCATTTTATGGGCTGCACACCATGTGCAAAATCAACCAAATGAGAACTTGGCAATCACCCCTACAGCTTTACTACCTTTGTTTACTGAACAGGCTCATTCAGTGGCCATGATTTGCCATTCAGTAGATGTTGTCAAAGCAGCAGTCAATCATTTGAATCCAGATCAAACCCCAGTAATCACCTTGGACCAGCCACTGTTTGTAACAGTCAAACATACCCAGTGGAACTGGCCCTAGAAATATGGTGAAGAAATGTTTGTTATGATCCTGGGCGGTCTCCACATTGAAATGGATGCACTGAGAATGGCAGCCTGTTGGCTGCAGGGTAGTGTTTGGACAGAAACCCTGGTGCAAGTCAACATTGCCACCCCAGGAACTGCAGACTACTTTCTGAAGGCTGCTCATGTCACATGCACCGAACGAGCCCATCAGGTAACAGCAGCAACCCTGAACATCCAGTTTCACAAGGCTTATGACAGCTACACTGAATATGCCAAAAGCGATGGTCACGATCCTTTAGAGTTTGGTGTCTGGTGTCACCAAAGAGCTGAGAGCTGTCCCCAGTTTCAGTTCTGGGCAACCACCCTCAACCTAGAACTCTGTATCCATATGTCAGTTGGGTCACTATGAAAATCAATCTTTGCACTCTACATGGATGTTTTGGACCACACTCATTACTCTTGGTGAGTTCTAGTCCACCTGAAGGACGTGATAGATCTCTCAAACAAACATCCTGATGTAGTTGGAAAGTTTCAAGCTGGACATTTAACAGCAAAAAAGACAGCTGTCATTTTACTGCAATAGCTTTTGGCCCGGCCCATAACAGAACAATGCTTGCATCAAAGATAATGGTGATGGAATTAGCTTAACTGAAAATCCTAATACACTTCGGCAGTGGATGGTTGCAGATCCAGAAGTAGCACGGGTCATTGCTGAATTTGAATCATCACCGAAGCTGAGGAAGCCAAGGCTAACTTGCAGCATCATGAGGAGACCAACATGAAGCAGGACAAGTTCCTTCAATATGTGAATGCATTCACATTTGTCATGAAAGAGATGGGAAACCCATTTGAAGAAGAAAGTGCTGGCCTGCTGGTTCTTCATACAAAGGAGATATTGAGTCCAGAAGCTGTGAAGAGTGTAAATAATGCTATCAAGCTTCGATGAGAACAAATTCCATTCATTTCTAAGAGAACGCCTAGAAGACAAGTCTAAGCCTGCTGGTGACACCATTTAGTGCAACAAGCTGCCATTCTACAGTTCTGCAAAATCCAAGTCCCAACTATGAGTAAGTAGCGGCTAGCATTTGCAAAGGACGACTATAGACTCTTCTCCAGGCTGTACATAGCTTGTCAAACAAGGCATGGTGATCTGGACGAGTTTTTCAAACATGAAAACTGGGGCTATCCACTAGCACTTTCCAATGATGGGAAACTCCGTTTCAGCAAGAAGGCCAACTTACACCCCTTGAACAACTTGAAGACAAGACCACTGACACTCCACATGTCACCATTATAATTGATGGGCCTGCTGTTGTGCATATGTTGAAGTCAGAAGGTAGCAGAACATTTCAAGAATACAGCACAGTTGTATTCAGTCCCTGTACTGAATCACAGCTTAAGCATCGATCTCGTCTTGACCTGGTTTGGGATCGTTATCTAAAGTCTGGGAGCCTAAAAGTAACAGCAAGAGGTAGCCGTGGGAAGGTCATTCGAAGATGCGTCATTCCCTCAGCACCTTTACCTAGCAACTGGCAGAACTCTCTTGCAGCATTGACAATAAACAGGAACTTTTCAGCTTCCTGTAAGAATAGTTATACAGTTAGTTAATTGGCAAAGAAGGTAAGCAGCTGATTGTCACAGACAAAGAACAGGTACTCACTGATCCATCCCGGGAAGAAACTGCCAAGTTGGCCCCATGCAACCATGAAGAGGCCGACACCCTGATGATGGTTCATGCAGCTGGTGCCTCGGAGTGTGGTCATCGGCAAATACTCATTAGGGCTGTCGATACAGACTGTGTCGCCCTTGCAGTTCCTCAAGCGTATGGACAGTGTGACGTACTAGATGAACTATGGACTATGTTTGGCACAGACAGACCTTTCTGCTACATAGGAACACATGAGATTGCTAAGATCCTGAGACCTGAGAATCAGGGCTCTTCCAGTGTCTCATGCTACAGGCTGTCACGGTCTCTGTCTTTGCGGGTCATAGTAAGAAGGCAGCCTGGTCCACGTAAATGCATTTCCAGAAGTGACAACTGCCTCCCTCAGTCTGGCTTCCATTCCAAGTGAGCTGTCTGATGATGTTCTGTCGACACTGGAGATTCACTGTGCTGTTCTGTGACTGTATGAGCACATGCTCTGCTGTGAACTTGCTGAGGAAGAAACTCTTCTCACGAAAATCAGGACTGCTGGAGGGTCTCCTAACAACACGAGCAGCTGTGGAGCAGCACATAAGGAGAGCTGTTTACCAGTCTGGGTATATCTGGGGGGCAGGCCACAGTAGCATTCGTCAGTCTACCATCGCCATGGTACTGGGATGAAGTCAGAGGATGAGCAGCAACCACTCTGGACCACTCTCCCTGAAGCATCCAAGACATGTTACGAGCTCATCTCTTGTGGCTGCAAGAAACACCATGGTGGCAAGTGTAAACGTAAAATAAATGCACTTAGATGCACTCGACTTTATGTTTGTGAAGGTGCCTGTTAAGGCCGAATCTCTGGGTATTTGTATGAAACTTTTTTTATGTTTTCAGTGTATTACTTTTTCCATGTATTTATTTTCAATGTAATAAACTCTCAGCTATCATAAATGAATTCCTGGGAATGAAGTCTTTAGCTATAATAAGCAGAAATAAAGATAATAACAAATTTTGAAAATATTTTCCCCCAGAGTGAGTATCTTGTTAGCAGTATTTGCACTCCTTTCCTTTTTAAAGTAGTTGTCCTTGTTGAAAGCAGAGGGAAATCCCAGAAAACGATTATTTCTAATTGGAGAGGTTTATTAACCCAAAGATTTAGCTATAGGTCTCGTTAATAATTTTTATTATTAATAGATCTAATGCTACTGTGTTTAACCTTTGTGGACAACTATATTGTAAATACGTGTAAATACCTTGGTAGAGTGATGTGGTATCCTGATGGAAAACGGAGGAAGGTCTAGCATCTCTTGACACAGATAAAGTGAATATTTGGCTTTAATTTTACTTAAACTATGATTAACTTGTTAAGTTGGATTTTCCTTGCAAATTTTGTGAGGTAATTCAGTGTATTTAAGTAATTGTAATTAAATAATATTTGGCATCTCTGAATCCTATGAGGGGAGAGAGACTCACGAATTTTCATACTGTTCCTCAAGATCGTTCGAGCTGCACATTGTAAAAAATAGCACCAGGGATGCTTGGAAAGGCCCAGGCAGACCAGCCAAGACCTCAAGTCCATCATCATGTATTATTCCAACTCCGTCTAGCGAAGTAACATTTATGATTTAGCCCAATCAGGGGGACTAGCTAGGATATAAGGAAATAATTATGGTTGAGATAGGGTATTAATTATAACCTAATTTTTCCAAGAGACTCCTATTATTTAAATTTAACATTTGTTGTTGTTTGACTAACACTTATTAGAAAAGCGTGCAAAAAGATTTCTGACATTTTGGTGTCACGAGTGAGGAAACAGATGTGTGCTGAGGCGTTAAATGAGTTCAGGGTTGGGTTTGTGGGACAGTTTACTTTACAGGGCTCCAGGCGGAAAGACAAGTTCCTTTTCTGATGATGAGTGGCTAAATCCCATTTTTGACTGAGAGCACGATCGTATTATCCTTTTCCTAGGAGGAAATGACATTTATGAAGAGGTGGAAGTCAATGAAATTGTTGAAAATATTTTGGTCGTGGTAGGAGCAACTGAAGGTTCATGTAAATCCTCGGTAACCATAACTCCCTTTGAGCCTAGAAACCTGCCATATAGTGTACCAGTTTGTGGCAACACATATAATTTATTTAACAGGGCCGTAAATAGGAAGTTGCAGAGATTATGTAAAGGAAGGGACTTTATCCACTTCAATGCTAAACCCTTCCATGCAACCCTAAAGGCCAACGGTATACACTGGAGTCACCAAGGCAGAGGGGCAGTTCTGGCGAAATTTACAAAGTATATAGAACAAGAGAAGGGAGACTTTTATGCTGTACGGGCTATGGGTTGTCCAATGCTATAATAAATTACCAACTGGTTCCGAGCTCAGGACAATTTAGTTTATTTAGAAAGATGATTCTGGGGATGAAGGGATACCCAAGTGGTTTAACAACCCAGGGAAATAGGTTTAAAAGAAAAAAAACTTCACTACAATAATCAAAATTTAATATGATCAACTGCTTCTGGGTTCAGTTAAATTTGTAATTTATTTTAGAAATCTGATTGTCGGGTCAAAGGTATACCCCCAAGCAGTTTAACAACCTAGAAGGAGAGGTTTAAAAAAAAAAAAAAAACTTCCCCACACTTAACAATATTTAAAGTGCAAATATAGGAATTTAATGCATAAATAAGTTAATCAGCCAAAATGTCTATATCCTTGTTAATGAAGTTAATAAGTGGTAAGGAAGGATGGGTAACGAGATCTATAAATGATTATAAGAAACTATTCATGGAAATACCTCTGTCAAGGGAGAAATTAAGTAGTCTTTTGAAAATATTAAAAGACATATGGACTAAGTACGAAGAAAGTTACACTAATTTAGAAGCAGCTATAGTGAAATGAAAGTATTATAGATCTGCTGGAATCAGAGACGACCAAATATGAATGTAACCTAGAGGAATGTATAACAATCGTGAAGGTGTTTTTAGCAAAAGTAGCTAATACCATCGCAGAAACTCGAATTGTGGGATTGCTGTGTACAGCTGTACTACCAGATATTACGCTTCCAGGGTTTGACTGGGAGCAAAATTGGATTTCCTTTTAGGATCAATTTAAAAACTTAGTCCATGACAGAACAGACCTCTTCAGTGTAAGTAAACTCTCCTATCAGTTAGGACAGGTCAAGCACACGCCTTTCAAGTTGATATATGAATTACCTGCAGAAGAAAATAATTAAGAGGCGGCTCTGACAATCCTTACACAGAATTATGAAGGGTCATTACCCAGTTACTGGAGACTCTGAGGTACCTGTACCTAAACATGGTTTCGATTCCTTGCAAAACTTTGGGATTGCAGTGAGTTGTAATTTAAAAGCTTTAGGTACTTATGAAGATATAAAAGCAGCAGACTGGGTGTTTTCTCGAACTGTATCCTCAAAGCTGCTACCAAGAACCAATGATACCTTGTATAGTAGATACCAAAAGGATCCTTTCTCCTTTGAGGAGATTGAGGAGGGCTTAATGCAACTCTGTAAACATATGTAAGGAAGAGTAAAGCCTGCGGAAAGTAAACAGAAAGCTGAAATAAGGAACAGAACCACTAACCAACTGGCTGTGAAACTTAAGTCAGGGACAGTTAAGCCTGTAAATAAAGAAAACATTGGCACTTTTCTTAGCTCCTTAAAATCTGAGGAAAAAGTGTTAAAGACATGGAATGGACAAGCTGATGAAAATAAGGAGGCAAAAACTTCCATGGTAATGGACAGGAGGGTTTGTGTGTTTTATAGTGAACAACATTCCACTCTATCTTGTCGGAGTTATCCTGATTATACTCCTTGAATAGCGAGGCTAAAGGAACTGAGATGTAGTAATTGCATGAAATCAGGACATACGGCCACGGAGTGTAAAAGCAAATTGAATCTTTGAAGTGCAAAAGAGATAATCATCACAGTGCTTTGTGCTCAAGGATGATCAAGTACTGTATGAGGTTCCTAAACCCGAAAGTGTTAATATGACACCCGCAAGTGTCAATATGACGGTTGCGAAAGCAAATACGCCAATAACAATGCCAGCTACAGTTCCAGTTACATATGTGAAAGTAATAATAGAAAGTAGAAGTATATCAGCATGTACTCTTTTTTATACAGGTGTGCAGAATAGCTTCATTTCTGCAGATATTCTGGGGAAATTCATCATCACCATCATCTGGACCTCCTTTCCCACCCTAGGGCAGGGTGAGGAGTAACAATGTCCAGACAGGCCAAATTTGCCCAGTCCAATGGGCCACACTTCCATTCACTCATCATTGAAGCCTCCGGAATCCTGGCTCTAACGGATACGCCAAAAACATTCACCACGTTCTGTAACTTCACATAAACATATCCGATTGAATCAATCCGGACGCTGTCACCTTAAAAAGGGGTGCCAAATCCCTGATTATGCACTTCTCCTCACAACATTCATCCAGCCAGCTCGATCTCTTGTCAGTTCCCTAGCCTCACCGACTTCCAAACCTCTCTTTCTCACATACTCATCCACCATATCTCTCCGCCTTCTCCTTGGCTTACCTCGCCTCGTCCCTCCTTCAGATTCGCTCAGATATACCTTTTTCACCACTCTATTGTTATCCATTCTCTCCACATGAACATACCATCTCAGTACACTTTCTTCGATTCTGGTGTCCACTGACTTCCTTACTCCACATCATTCATCATTCATGAATCACATTATTTCGTATCCTATCCACCCTATGGACTCCACATACATTTCTCAGCAGTGCCATCCCCATTGCTCTTACTCTTGACTTTTCATTTTCATGTAAGCCTCGTGCAGCTGCAATACTCAAGCCTTTGTTTCTTATGAAGGCCTTCATTGCACCAGGTACTTTTCTTCCTTGGGGGGAAATTAAAGTTACATATTATCGGCAAAGTAATCTAGCCATTACAGGGTTCTTAACTTCTAAGGAGGCACAATTCTTTGATTTAGTTAGACTTTTAATTCAACTTGGCAGATATAAATGCCGGATAACAGCAGCTGTACTGGACAAGACGGAAACAAGCGCACACACACACACACACACACACACACACACACACACACATATATATATATATATATATATATATATATATATATATGTATATAAAAGGACTGAAGGAAACCTCTGATCATATACAGCACCCAGGGATTAGGTTGACTAAACAGAATGTGAAATCTGATACTGTGGGTCCCATAAAAATGATTATCAGGTCAGATTACTTGGGAAGATTCCTGCATAGGACTTTCAAGAAGAACAAATTACAGTTGTTCAAGAGTGCAGAAAGTAGCCTTATTATGGGTCAGTTGCCTTTTCCAAAGCAAGCCAAGCGAGAGGCCAAATTTATAGACTCAGTCTTTGATACACCCACACAGTCATTGATAGTAGCTAGAATAGGTGCAGAATTAGAACCTACCAAAATAAATGACTCACTGGATAAAAAATTGAACCTGCACACAAATTGTGGGACCTAGGTAGTGTAGAAATACACTCTGAATTACCATCCCCTGAAGATAAAGTAACTTTGGATTTACCGTATATAACCGGTTTGTGGAATTTAGAGATGGACAGTAATGGGCTGGATTACCATGGAAGCTAAAACATTTAAAGTTACCAACTAATTACCAGGCTGCTATGGCTCAATTAAATTCTCTTCTAAGAAAGCTGAGGGACAAACCAGAACATCTAACAATATATGATAATATAAAAGATCAGTTGAAGAGTAAATTTACAGAAGACGTCGAATTCTCTATTAACCATAAAGATAGACATTATTTACCACATCATGCTGTAAAGGAGGATTCAGTAACAACTCCCATAAGGATAGTTTTTAATTGTGGTAGTAAAGCGTCCAAAAGATCAGCTAGCTTGAACGATTGCCTATACTGTGGACCTAAACCAACAGACAAGTTGGGAATATGTTATTAAGATTTAGAGAGAAACCTTATGCCTATACAGCAGACATTAGTAAGGCTTTTCTCAGAATAGGATTGAGAGAAGAGGATTGGAAACTCACAAAATTGCTCTGGCTTCAAGACCCTCAAAATGAGGAAAGTTCTTTGAAAACTTACTGTTTCCGATCGGTGCTCTTTGGCTCTTGTGCTAGTCCATTCCTACTATGCAACACTTTGAAGCATCATTTTGAAAATGCCAAATGCCTAAAAATAGGGCAGGACCTTTATATTGATAATTTACGTGTTGTTGCTGATACAGAGACAGAAACATCGAAGGCTTATGAAGTAGCCAGTTCTGAATGTGGGAAGACAAATTTGCCTTTACAAGGCTGGAGTACGAATTCACCGCTTTTAAGGAATAAAATACAAGAGGGCTATTCAAATATTAACATTCCCAGAATTCAAAATGTGTTGGGTTTTAACTGGGATACACGGGTTTGATGAACTACGTTTAAAACCAATTAAGTTCTCTGTCACACTCACCAAAAGGTTCTTGTTAAGCTAGGTCGCCATGTTATTTGACCCATTAGGATTGGTCAGTCCTATAGTTATCAGGGGCAGATGTTTAGTGCATGAGGCTTGGCGAGAAAAAGTGGACTGGGACACTGAATTGAGCGAGACATATGTTGAACAATGAGAACAGATTAGAAAGGAATATGAAAAGAAAAAAAAACATCAGGTACACATATTCCCAGGCAGATACACAGTAATGAGAAGTCACGTTTGCATATATTTTGTGATGCATCTCAAAAGGCATAAGAAGCAGTAACTTATTGTGCAACAGGAGATGATAGTAAGATTATTATGTCCAAAGCAAGAGTTGTACCAATTAAAGGAAGAACCTTACCTCAAATGGAATTGGTTTCCATAGAAGTAGCAACTGAATTAGCCAGGTATTTAAGTACCGTTAATACTTTTGACAGTTTGAGGATATTTACATACAGACTGACAGTGAAATTTGTCTTTACTGGATAGGAAAGGAAGACAGCAAAATTCATTTCGTCCGCAGTAGAGTGCAGACCATCAAAGAACTGTCTTCCAAATGTAAATTTATGCATGTATCCTCCAATCAAAACCCAGTGGATCTGCTCTCTAGAGGCTTGACAGTAAAGAGGCTAATCAAAGATGACTTGTGGTTTAAGAGTCCTAAATGGTTACTTACTGAAGATTGGCCTGAACAGAAACAGTATAGTATTGCTGAGGTTAGTGTTGTAAACTTGGATCCTGTAGTATCTGAGCCAGATGTGATAGAGATCAGTAGATTTTCATCACTAAGACAACTCCTTAACACTACCAAATTAGTTGTAAATTTTTTGAATAATCAAGTGGGGTTTGAGGAGTTTGATCCCATGGAATATTGGCTGAAAAAGCTTCAAAGAAAGTATTACAGAGAGATTTTTGACCTTTTATGCGAAAGCACTACCAGCAATTATAAGCTGATAAGAGATATAGGATATTCTTAGAAAGGGTCTAATTAGATCCCGTGGGAGCATAGTAAAGGCTGATTTGCCATGCCAAACTAGACATCCTATATTGTTACCCAAGAATGATTATTTTGTACAATTAATTAAGGAAGCGCATGAGTTAATTCTTCATGGAGGTGTGCTGCAGACTTTGGCCAGAGTCCGAGAAAGGTATTGGATTCCTAAGGATGGACAGATTGTAAAGAAGTTTCTCAAGATTGCATTATATGTACAGTAGGAGGTATGAACAACGACCACATGACTATCCAGGACCAAAGGACAGGATAAATGTAAGTCAGCCCTTCAAAGTTACTGGAGTTGATTTCACAGGGGCTATAACTATTACAGGTGAGGGAATTCCCCATAAGGTGTATATATGTTTCTTTACTTGCACCTACGCTAGGGTTGTCCATCTAGAAATGGCAGAAGATTTAATTTCAGAGACATTCCTGAATGTATTCAGAAGATTTACAGCTAGACGGTCTTGTCCTTGTAAAATCATAAGTGAAAACAGAGCCATTTAGTTGGAGCATCACCTCTAATCTTAAGTTTAATGAATGACCCAAAGGTTAGGTTGACGCTGGGAATGCGAAATTGTACCTAGCAGTTATAGCTCTTAGAGCACCATGGCAAACTGGATTCACTGAACGAATGATTGGTATTGTGAAGAACTTCCTCAGGAAAACCTACACAGAACTAAGATCACTAGAGAGGAACTGAGAACAGTAATAACTGAAATTGAGGCTAGAATTAGTGATAAACCTTTAATCTATCTGGATGGTACTAGTGTATCAATTGAAGCCTTGACACCAGCTCATATGTTGTATGGCAGAAAGATCCATCCAGTGCCTTGTGTGGATTTGCAGGTGGAAGTAGATGATCCGACCATAGAGAATAATGAACTAGGACAACATCTGCGTGAGGGATATCAGCTTTTGAAATAGGTATTGGACATTGGAATAGACACTGGGCGAAGATTATCTTTTGTGCCTGAGAGAAAGGTTTTATGGGGCTCAAGCTGACAGTAATAAGTCAATCATAAACGAAGAAGATGTGGTCTTAGAAAAAACAAAACAAGCAAGATCCCAATGGCCATTAACTAAAGATATCCACATTCGGAGGGAGTGCTGAGATTTGTTAAAGTTAAATGCAGGGGATATATCAATATAAAAAACATTGAAAAATTAGTGTCCCTTGAGTTAACAGCTACCGCAGAGACTGCAAATGGTGGAGAACAATTGGGTCAAGATGCGCAACCTAGAAGGGCCACAGCACAGGGTTCTCGAGACTAGTAAAGACATCTTTTGGCTGCGGGTCACATTACATGATACAACGTATCATTTTTCACCTGGCTTCAAAACTGTGAAAAATGTTTTTCCCCAGAATAAGTATCTTGTATTAGCAGTATTTGCACTCCTTTCCTTTTTAAAGTAGTTGTACCTGTCAAAAGCATAGGAAAATCCCAGAGAACATTTATTACTAGGAATTTAGCTCCAGTTCTTGTTAGTAATTCTTATTAATAAATATAATGCTACTGCATTTATCCTCTGTGGACAACTATATTGTAAATACATGTAAATACTCTGGAAGTTTCCATTGTTATGGATTGCGAGCCACAGCTCCGGCTGGATAGCGTTGCGCTATGAGCCACAGCTCAGGCTGTGCTTTTTTTTTTTTTTTTTTTTTTTATGTGTCCGACTCTGGGCATAGGCTTCACAGCCTGCTATCAAGGCCCAGCAGTCCTCCTACATACCATACCCCTCTACATGTCACCACTTCGGCGCTAACACCCACCGTCCATATTGAATACATGCTAGGGCTGTCTCATACAGGACTGGTGTATTGGTATTAGCGGGGGTATTTTTACGACATGTCGGCAGGTCTTCTGGTAGATCAGTAAAGCCTGATTTAATGAAATTCAAATCCTTAAACTGTTCCCTTCCCCAGCCGTGATTCGAACCTGGGTCCGTCAGGACTGCAGGCCACCTCTCTACCGACTGAGCCACTGCCTCCGTACATCTCCGTTAACTACTGCACCCCTACGCAAACTTACGCATGGCGCTACGCAAAGAGAGAGAGAGAGAGAGAGAGAGAGAGAGAGAGATTTTTTTCATACGCAAAGATGAAGAGAGAGAGAGATTTTTTTCATACGCAAAGATGAAGAGAGAGAGAGATTTTTTTCTTTTCACCAGATGATGCCCTTGATGTTTATCATCAAATTTATAATAAACAAAAACTTTTTTTTTCATTTCTTCATCATTCCCCTACGTAAACTTATGCATGGTCCTACGCGAAGACGGAGAGAGATTTTTTTTTTTTTCACCAGATGATGCCCTGGATGTTTTCCTACAAGTTTATCATAAACAAAATCTAAAAAAAAAACTTTTTTTCTTCATTTTTTGCACACCACGGGGTGTGATAAAAAAAAGGGATTGCACAAACCAAGGTTAAACTCAGATTAACTTGTTTAGTTGGATTTTCCTTGTAATTTTTTTTAAGTAATTCAATGTATTAATGTAATTGTAATTAAATTATATTTGACATCTCTGAATCCTATGAGGGGAGAGATATTTGACATTTTTCATTCTGTTCCTCAAGCCATAAAAAGTAGCACTAAGGACGCTTGGAAAGGCCCAGGCAAACCGGCCGTGACCTCCCGTTGCCATGTGTTATTCTGACTCTGTCTAGCTAAGTAACCTTTATGATTTAGCCAAACTGGGGGTACTAGCTAGGATATAAGGAGATAATTATGGGTGAGTTAAAGTATTAATTTATACCCTATTTTTTTCTAAAAGAGTCCTATTATTTAAATTAAACATTTGTTGTTCGACCACTCGTCAGAAAAGAGTGCAAAAAATTTCTGACACATGTTCCTGAATGGTGGCCATCTTGAAATCCAATATGGCTTCCACAGAGGTCGAGTTTCCAGTGATTCCATATCCAAAATTATTTATCATGTATTGCCCTACATCTGCCCCAAATTCATGTTTTCATCATAAAATGCACAATTGTTTGGATATGCTGCTGTACTACAGATTGTATGATACTAGCAAGGCCAAAAAGCTTTGATGAAAGAAATATAATTGGATCTTGATTAGTTTCTAGTACACATGAGAATAATGTAAACATGAACTATGTCCATTTTGAGTGTGAGGGATTGTTGATAGAATTAAATATAAAGCAGTACCCTCCAGACTAATACTGATTGCTTATGCTGGCTATGGTTTCGGATATAAGTTCAGCCCAGGTGAGGTAAGATCATGCCAGGCTAGGTTAAGTCAGGTCAGGTCTACCTTTGTTCAATGTGCCCCTATCTGCTGCAGATGTTTATATAAAACCTTCACCCATGTCTCTGTTGGAGCGCTCAAACAGGTTGTGGAAAGGTCGCACGTGTATTTCCTGTTCTCTCCTCTAACTGCTGGGCCACCTCACCGGCATTAGTTATTTTTGTTTTTACCTTTAGGGTGCATAAAAGTTAGCATAGCTAGTACTCATTTTCCTTCCTTTCCTATTTAGAGAAACAAAACTTGTTTGTATCTCTTTACTGAGATTCCTTTTGCTTACTCACATTTGGAGTGACTCTCTCACTGATTGCTCTAGAATGTGAATTGACATAGATGTGGCCTCCCAACAGTGGTTTGAGAGGGTAATCTTAGCAATAGTTGTATTTCCCTGGGTGTCTTGTCCTTTGCTCGTTATCTCTTTCTTCCCACTTCCCCCTCAAAAAGGGAGGTGGTTACTATGGCAGACACCCCTGCCGCCTCTACTCCCGTCAGAGGGGGAGGTGGTCATGACGGGTTGACTGATAAACAGACTGACTACCCCCACACTGAATGGGCCCAGACTCGTACCATGCCCGACATATATGTGAATGATGCACTGTTTGTTACCCTCCATGCTGTCGTTCTTCTCTCTTGGTCAGGCTCAGTCATTTCATAATCAAGAAGGTGATTGATGGCTTTGCTGAAGAAGTGGAACTATTATAAAAAATGCTAATGGAGACTAGTAACAAAACTGTCAACTCCTCCTATGTTAAGGGCATTATCAAACTGCACAAGTTTCACTGTTATGATGTCAAGCAAAGGATCCCGCAATCCATGAATTCCTGCAGAGGTGTTATCTGTAGGGACCTCATGGTGGAGGAAGAGGACGAGATCATATGTTAACTTGTTCAGCAAGTCGCAATTGATGCTCGGTTTATAACTAGATTTTCGGTGGGCATGAGGACGAAGAACGCCTCCATTATCTTGGCCTTTGGCAAAGATTCTCTCCCTGCCCATGTCAGAGTTGGCTGTGAAATTATTAACGTCAGGCCATATATCCCCAACCCCATTTTTTGTTCAAGACGTCAGTTATATGGACATAATAACAGTCTTGTCAGGCTTCTCAGCCAGTGTGTAACAAGTGATCAACTCAGGGTCATGATGTTCAACACCGAACATCTGAGACTGTATGTTGCTTTCAGTGCAAGGTTGCTTACTCCACTTCCTCGAGAGACTGCCGCAAGTGGAAGGAGGAGAAGGATGTCTGCACAGTAGGTGCTAGGAAGAAGGTGAGGGAGTTTCATGTTACTCCAAAGTCTATGTTCTATGCATAGGCAGGTATGTCCCCTCCCATGATGTGCACAGTGGAGATGCAAACTGGCCCTGTCCCCAGCACTCCTGTCACTTGCTCTCTCCCCTCATCTGCTCATCCTGTACAGTGCATTCCAATTCTCTTACTGATATCCCTGTTATCCCTGTTGCGATATCTTACTCTCAGGCTGCTGGTGCATCTCATTCAGTATGGCAGTTCTAGTAAGATTTAATCTGATCCCCCTTATCAAACAGTCACATCCACTTGTAACCGACTTCCTGCTCCTACTCCAGGGAGGGAGAGAAGGGTTAGATCTTCCTCGGGAGAGTCTGGGAGCCTTGTTCCTGGTAATCATAAGGAGGCTTTAGTTAGCTAGCGTTAGGATAGATCCCATGGTAGTTGCTCACCAGTAGGTGGGTGGCATAAAAAAAAAAAGGGGGGGGGGGCAGTCACCGTTACAGTGGAATTATAAGACTATTGGGGAATAAATAAACAAAAGCATTAGCAGGCCGAATGCTAAGTGCCTGCCAAAATATGTTGTTCACTAAGGTAAAAGCTACCTACAAACCAAATTTGAAGAAAATTCGCAAAACTTTACTGAATACAGTCACCGCATTTCACAAGCCAATCTGTATTTAATAATATATCACAGCTGGCATTCGGTTGTCTTTGATCAGATCCCCACAAAAAGTTAATAACTTCTGCCCAACCACATAATTGCTATTTCCTAAGGTTTGGTGAAAATTCGTCCACAGCTTTTCTAAATATTTTAGGAACACACACACACACACACACACACACACACACACACACACACACACACACACACACACACACACACACACACACACACACACACACACACACACACACACACACACACACACACACACGCCAACAAAAACTATTTCACCTCGCACTGCTAAAGTCGGGCGACAGTTACACAGTATGGTAATCTTGCTATCTGTATACAGGCTAGATGTTATTTACTAACAGGAGATGCACCTGGATGATAACTCTGATTCTCTACAGTTCAAACACTACCACTCATGAAGAAGATGTGATGGGCACGGAGTTGCCATATACACACACAAATCACACCCACAAACAGAAGTGATTCTAAATTCTACTCTGGAAGCTGTTGCATGCAAAATAGATTTTAATAACATGTATCTGTCTACTGCATTTGCTCTCTCTATTGTCTCCCACTTGGCCCCACTGATAGTGATGTTTTGATTTTTTTTTTTTTTTTTTTTTTGGGGGGGGGCACCTTCCTGGAAATAAGTTAGTGTTGGGCGACTTTGACGTCGATAACTTTCAATATGGTATCTTGAGGATCGATGTTCGTGGGGAGCAAGTAGCTGACCTAATATTACAGTTGAACCTGTGTTCTGAACGATGGTGGAGCGACTTGTGCAGATGATCGTACTGGTAACTTTTCGGCTGTAGACATATCACTGACCTCCCCAGATATACATAAACATTTCTCATGGGATCCTTATGACTCCTTGGGAAGTGATCATTACCCATCTGTCTTTCTTTACATGCAACATTTTTCTCAGACCCTCCACGTCCAAAATTTTATTTTAAGAAAGCAGATTGGGGATCCTTTTCATGGATCGCCAATTTAGATATATCTAGGAGACAATAGATGTAAATGTCCAAAATATAATAAATTCCAAATTACACTCGGCTGACACTGCCATTTCCAAGACCTCTCCAAATCATGTGAAGCATAAAGCTCATTGATGGATATCAGATTGCCGACAAGCATCAAGGAAACATAAGAGGTACAGGATTTTTGATAAACCTACTGAAGACAACTCTACAGAAACACGCAAGAGCTGAAGCAAGGGGAATAATTAGAAGGGACATCGTGATTCCTGGCAGTCGTTTGAGTCAACGGTGAATCACCTTGCCCTACTCAATAGTCTGATCCACAATTAAATTATTAAATAATAAAAGTTTTTATATCCCTGAGGCCACTCAGCAGATGAACAACAACATCTTTGATAATCCCGTGGATGTAGCAAACATTTCGCCGTTTTTCTCGCGTAAATAGCTCAACTAGTTACGACTAGTGTTAATTGCACAACTGAGCTACAAATATTAGACTTTGACACAGAAGACGTAGACTCCCCGTAAAGTCAAGAGTTTATTGTACGATAGCTGAACTTCACCTTTCCTCATATCCTGTAAAGACACCAATCCTGGACCAGAGACAGTCATGTAAGGTATGATCCAACATCTTAATCTGGGCAACCTGATTAGGTTACTAGCATTGTGCAGTGATGTTTCGCCATCCCGAATATTCCCAAACACATGGCACTGCGCAAGTCAAACTGATATCCAAACAGGCTAGCCATCTTATGAATTCCACTTCATTTTGTACCTGTGTTGACTTATTGTCTATGTTACGTTATGGAACGAAAGGTTAATAATATATTTCTTTTTGTTTTAGAATGGAAGAATTTGTAAAAAGAGAAATCAGTAATGTGGCTTCTGAAAATTCCAAACTTCACTAGATCATTGAAGCAAATGTGGGGCATTGCATTTCGGAGATATTTGCCAACAAGGAATTCATGATAGGGGTGTTCTTGGACATCCATGAAGCTTATGGCATGCGACATGCTGTGCTGATGAAGGTCTGTGCGTATGGTTTGGAAGCAATCTACCAATTTATAATTCAAAATTTAAAGGAACAGAGGTTTCTCTGTCAAACTGCCCTGTAATGTAATGCTGGATATAGTTTGTTCAAGAAAACGGGGTGCCTCAGGGAAGTATATTTAGTTCCACTTTGGTCAGTGATATTTTGTCATCAGCTCCCATCCCAAGGAATCTTAAATGTTCATTCTGTGCTGACAATTGTGCAATATGGCACTCTTCACGTAATACACAATTATTGGTTGGGCACATTCAAGCAGCCCCTCATTGTGTCTACCATAGGGCCTTGCAGTGAGGATCTAAGTTTGCCATCCCTAAATGTGCCACTGAAATTTTTACCACCCGTAACGTCCCTGATTTGCGATTGACTTTGGATAATCAGTTGGTACTTTGTCCAAATTCTGTAAAATTTTTGGACTTCCATGTTGATAGAAGATTGATCTATAAACATCAAGTTAGTAATTTATTTTCTCGCTGTGATAAAGCAACAAATGCTTTTAAGTACCAAGCAATTACCACTTAGGTAACCAACAGAATATCTTTTTAATGATATATATATATATATATATATATATATATATATATATATATATATATATATATATATATACCATATTAGATCTAAGCTGGACTCTGGCTCAAAGGTGTGTGGGTTGGCATCTGATGCATCATGTCACATTGAGAAAGTTGGATGTGTTCCAAAATAAATGTTTGTAAATGTGTCTTGGACCATTAGAGCATTCATGTGTGGCTCATATGGAAGTGGAAGTGAATGTACCTCCCCTCCATATTCGCCAAGATCACTTGGCTCTTTCATATGGCATATAAACCATTAGAAAGCGTCATGTCCAGAATATGGCCTGTACCCCCCCCCCCCCCCGGTCAGTACGTCCATTTTATGCAGGGAGTTTGGTGACGACTTGACGTTCGCCTCCACTTACTAACTCAGGAGCCTGGTGTGGACCTCAGTTACTGGGACAAGTTGGTGTTTAAAATTATAGTGGT